>NW_008608049.1:0-7017 GCF_000691845.1 Merops nubicus
GGGGGGAGTTGGACTAGATGACCTTTGGAGGTCCCTTCCAGCCCAGACATTCTATGATTCCTGAAGTTTACTTTTACAATTCTCTTCTGCACAGCATTATGGGTATATTCCTAACAACACAGATGAGAATAAAAAGAAATTATTTTAACAGAAATTATAAAAGAATAAGAACTTCTTTATAATTTCTTGTGTAAGAAATTATAAAACAGAATATTCTTTATTGGTAGTTGAAAATAAGTTGTACATTGAAAGAAATGTATTTTAAACACTTTCTCACGTTCATCTATTGTGCCCTTTCTGTCCACATAAATTCCTTGTGTGACTGTCTGGTTTTATTTTGCCTTTAGATATGGATACCAAAATATGACAGACAAGTAATTGGCTGAAAGCTGTTCATACATTCCTAGCAAAGAGTGAAGTTTCTTAGATTTACAGTCTTATAATTGAATTTCCTTAAGCAATATAATTTATCAACTATGTCTTTACTCAACTCCATTGTCTGCTTAAATCAGAACTAACAAGTATCCTTACTGGTATAAAAATTTTACAACCCCAGCCAACTGTTCCTATCATTCTTTTTCTGCAAGAATGTTTCTTTAAAACTGGCATAAAAGAGTATGTTTTATAAAAAAAACAAGTATACTAATTAAGACTCTAATTTCGAATGAGAGATACATACACTTTTTCATTGTTCACACTAAAGAAGAGCCTTTTAGTAGGTCAAAGCAGAGAGAGTATTCCTGAAATATTATGATACCTAATTCTTTAGCCTCAATCCTGTAAGGAGGATCAGGTAATCAGTTTATTAAGCAGCCTCCTGAAGAACTTCACAAGAAACTGACAAGTTGCATTCCCTCCCCAACTCTCTTTTAAAGTTCTTAATTTAAAGGAATTCACTGTGCATACCCTATTCTCTTACTGTAAAACAGTCTTACTTTAAAACAAGCCAAAACCAAAAAGCAAACCAGTTGACGTGTTCCATCAGTGCCTGTAAGCACCTGACTGATGTAAATCTGTGTGGCGTTGTCTCTCTACCAGCCTGAACTAGAAAGGAATGTAGGGGGAGACGCAAGCATTGCGTACTTGTGGGCACGAGCAACAGCTGTCCAAAGAGCACACAGAACATTACTGCTCCCAAAATAGCTTACAGGAGAATTGAGATTGCTCTAGATAATTTTTCAAATCTGTAATAGGGGTGCACTGTCTCAGCAATGGAGTAAAGACAAATTAATTTGTTTTGTGGACTTGTGTTACACTGAAGGACCACATGGCACATTTTATTAATTTACGCAACAATACTAACACATATTGGCTTATATCATTGTATACAGGGACAAAATCTGACCTGGGCTGCCTTTTATTCCATTTACTTACCTTCTGCAATGTTTTTCATACGGGTGGACTTGTGGTACACTTTTGCTAATCCAAACAATACAGAATTTGCAGTACAGTACAGTATTTTCATCATTCTTAAGACTATGCAAGTAATAAAGTGTCCCAGTTCTGTTATTAATACAATGCTAACAGTCTGTGCTATAAAAACATGAACATCCTTTCAGCTAAACACAGACAAAAAACCTTTTTTGTTGTTACCAATCAAGTTGGATTCTCATGAAGAAACGGGTCTCAGTTCTCCATGTTTATTTTGATTTTGTTTTTAATATACTCAAAGATCTTTGGAAACAATGATATGCATTTTACTTGCCTGTAAAATTCATTCTTAGTTAAGTGACACACACCTTTTTAACCAGTACTAACAGAGTCTTGCATTCTCCAGATGCATTATTTTATGGCACTTTTTTCTCTCACTGACATCTGAAGCAACACAAGTTAACCTATGTCTGCACATCATTCTTTTTATAACTGTATATAATCCCAGATACAAGAGCAAAACTGACATTGATAGCTTCCTCCAAGTCAAATTTACTGCTATTCTCATGGTTATTCTGAGTATATAAAAATAGTAAGATATAATCTGAGTACTGCCTTGCAAAGCTGAGTCTTCAGCTTAAAAGTGTTCATCAGTGAGCTAGTCCAGTCTGTCACTGTACTTAAATAATTCTAGGAATATTTTATAAAATAAGAAAATACAGGATCAAAGATGCGTAAGATAATAGTATAAGTGGTTATAGGTGCATATATATATATGGTGGTTTTCTGGAAAAAGGCTACCTTTACATTTGTAGTTTTTGACTTGTCAACATCTTAATTACAAATCCAGGCCATAAGCATGTGAATGTCTAGCACAGTTCCCCCACAGTCAGACACTTGTACACTTTATCACTTTCTGAATTTCTCCTTTGCTCACTGCAAGTTTAAATTGAGTAATAACTCAATTATTTAAATAATCTGAATTAAGATTGAGCTTCTGAAGATACGCATTTATTTAGATGTCCTCAAAAGGAAATTGATCCCTTCTGATTTTGGGAAGGCAGAAGTTGAGCAGAAGTTTTTTGTCTACTTCTGATGGCAAAAGCAAGTTCATGGAACAAGTTGCCTCAGTAATATTGAAAACTGGAATTCATTTGACTTTATGTAATAGTCTGGAATATCTTTGTGTCACAGGTGTCGGCTGTCTCCAAAGAATACCTTAATAAGTATTTTGGGACTTTATTTTTTTTTAGCAGTAGGGGCTTTTTTCATAGACAACCATGCGGTTTGTCTAAAACAAAGCAAAACAAAAACCACCAGAAACACCTCCCTAGAAACGGGTGATGCTTTGAAAAAGCATTTAAAGGCCAAACACTAAATAAAAGTAAAAACATTATTTGACAGAACTTGTCTTATAGCCAAATTTGCAGCAGAGAACTTTTGTATGGAAGCATGTGGTGGAGTTCTCCATCTTGAAAATCTGTTACCATGTTCCTAACTCTCTCATACTTCAGTGGTGTTCTCTATTCAACACTCTGACAAACTGAATTGCAGACTAATACATTCTAATGAGACAAGACATTACCTTTATGAATGACCTCATAGAGAAGAGGTTGGCTAACATTGTTGAAAGGCCTGGTGCCAGGCAGCTCTGGGCGATGAAGCCCAGCTTGAGCTCAGCAAGACAGATTGCATCATCCCCTTCTTTCCAGTTCCAGCTTGGGATATTTAGCAGATGGGCCTGGAAAACAAACAAACAAAAAATCCAGTAGGTGAAGAACCAAAAATACCTCCTCAAATACAGTACAGTATTGAAGGAGATAGCAGTGAATTTTTTTCTTTATTACTATCTTGACTTTTTCTGAGTAGGCAGAAGCACCTCAAGTGTTTGAGAGTTTAATTCTCTGCTAAGAAATGTTCCAATCTTATTACAGAGAAAACCTTAGAGTTCTCAAGCATTATTCTGGCTGTGACACTGCCAGGCCCATCCTCACACTGGAACAAACCACAAGAGTGTTGTAAAGTTTTCCTTCCTTCCTGTATATTCCTTTTACAGCACTTGAGCTACTCTCTGACCAATAAGGAACATACATAATATATATGAATCTAATATAACTTAGATTACAAATCATGTGAAACTGCAACCTTAATAAGACATTGTTGTTTAATAAGGTATACAACATCTTCAGTCTTTTCTATTTCATTCCTTCCACCCAGAAGGATAGCACTTCACTTAGTGAAAATCCAAACTTTTTTCTAAGACTTCTATTTGTAAGGAAAGAATAAACAAAATATTTAAAGCAAATAAAGACAATCAAGACACACTTCCAGTATAGACACTGGTCAGTCAGTTATTAATGTTATTCAGTTACTGGCATAACTGTTGATTCTCTCTTCCATCTGCCTTATACATTTTCATAGACAGAAGGAAACAGAGGACTTCTTGCTTGTTTCTCTTCATAAGTTCAGTACTTTGGTAACAGCTATTCTTGAAGACACATTCATTGGAAAAATACAATTCAAGGGAAAAAAAAACAAGGGAAAAATACAGCATTTAAAAGATCTTCTCCTCTGAACCTGTTTAAAGCAGAAAACACTTTACTTTTATTCTACAAAAACACAAGCTAATTCCATTCATGTACATGAAGAAGACATCACAAGCAACAGTAACTGCTCTTATTCTAGCCAAAGTTTACAAGTATCAGGAGTTGTTAGCAGTCACACTTCCTAGGTACCAGGATTTTTGTGTGTTTCACTGAATGGAGGTCTACCCAGCCGAGCTTCTTCAACAACACTGGGCAGTGGCTGATGCTTTTAGAAATTATAAAAGCATCAGGTCACATATTACTACTCTGTCCTCTGACACATAGCCCTTCTTCCTAGCCCTGTTACTCAGCAATTTATGGACTCCTTCATCTCAGGACTGCGTGAATTGACTTAATTGTATTTCAAGACCACAGATTTACCAACAAAAATTTGCCAAATACCTTTCCAAAGTGGATTTGTAATTTTCATCTCCACAGTATCGTTAGCAACAAATTCCACAACTGAACAATGTTCTCTATTAAAAAAAATTTTATTTAATTTTATTTACTTTGTACCTGCTACTTGGCAATTTCAGGTCTACAGCGACATGCAAGAACCAAAAAATCATAATAAATCTTCAATAAAGAAATAATTCTATGCATTTTTTTAAAAGTATCAACAAAGAACTGACTTCAGATGACTTGTCTAAAGGCAACTCATTTATCTTGGGTATCTCTAGTGTAATAAGCCGAGCAAAACTTACAGAAGCTGAGCAATTAAAAGTTCATCTGGAATCAATAGCAACTATGGACACCACAGCTTTCAGATTTACTTCCTAGGCAATTAATAAATGTCAGGATTTTGATAAGGCCCATTTTCTGATAAGTTCCCTTAAGGATTTTTTTCTTCAGAAAGAAAAATGTTTATTCTTAGTTTAACTAGAAAAATTGTGAATGAGTGAATGCAGAGGAGCAAAAATACTCAGGGGAGAGACACTGTTGGTCATCATATTACCTTATTGTGATACTGCAACATCTGGGTGATAATTCTTATCTTCGGATGATAATTCTTTATTGAAATAACTCTAAAAATAAAAGAAAAAAAAAACAATTAAAATAACTTAGAGCTGGTGGGATATCTGGATAATGTATTCCAATACCTCTATTTTAATGTGTTGTCAAATCCCACAATAAAAACTGTACTCTCTTCTTCATCTGACTGTAAAGCATACTGATTGAAATCAGACCCATGCAAAATTTACACCCAGTCAGATTCAGTTAATCATCAGCTAATACTGCAGAACATCAAACTTCAGGAATTACTCAGCTGGATGGTTTGCTCCTATGGAATACATAGAAAAAGAGTCTTGTTTTAGCAGCTCTGTTCAGATACTGTACTCATTCTTTTAAGTAAATAATATACTTGCAATTATTATGTCATCTTCAGTGATTACCTTCATATCTTTGAATCAACATAATTTATCAAGTTTTCCACTGATGTCTGAAACGAATCCCTTTCTTTCTGCCCCACCACATATTATTTATTTATAGTTGCTAGATATTCATTATATTTAAATACCTCAAAAAACTATTTTGACATAAATCCACATAGAAATTCATCTTAATTTTTACGGTTTATTCCAAAGTTCAATATTGAAACAGATATCTGAATGCTGAGTTTATAAAATATGGGGCTGCTTCCACAATCTGCAGTTTGCCTGAAATCTTAATTCTTTAATCAGTGTAAGATATACTCAACTGAGTAGGAATTAGAAATGGCTAGTAAGAAAAATTTTTGAGAGATTAGTGGACTGATTATGTGTTATGAGGAGAGGAATATACAATTTAAAAATGAAAAAAAGCATTGAGCAAAATTAAAGGGAGAAACAGGCCAAAAAAATCAGTTCTGTATATACAAGATAAAAGCAGAAAGAGACGATAAAACACTTTAAAACAAATAAACAAATCTGAATTATTATAGAAAAATCAGACTCGGAAGACTCTGAAAGACCTCACTATTTATATTGCTGGTTTGTAGGAAGTATCTTGCAAACTGCTGGTCTGGCTTGCACTTTGAACCATATCAAAGCTAGTGCATGAAGCAGATAAAAAAATCGTATGCATAAGTATAATTTAGGTTGTCTTTTGGAAGGACAAAACAAGCCTTCCTTCTAATTTTCCAGTCATTCAATAAAACATTCAATTTTGTTGAATCAAAATAATTTACATGTGAGAAAACAAGAGTATTGCAATCTTAAACTAACATTTTTGGATTTTATTACATTAAATCTGTTAAGAATGTACTAATCTGCAACTACAGTATTTTAAATGTATTTATGCAATTAATGTCAAAATAAAGTTTCTTGCATTGCAATCTAAAAGCATGCTTGCAGAATTAAATTAGGCATATTTAAGCCCTGTACCTTTCCCAGACAGTCAGATTTCTTGCACAGAGGGAACTTTTTTCAGAGGAACAATTTTAATCAATCTTTCTTTCTCCCCTTCTTTCCATTCACAGCACTCAAACATATGACAGGCCAGTAAAATTGGTTCATAACATTAGCCAATTCTATGTTAGAGAATTTTTAAAAAATCAGTTACATTTTAATTTTAAAAAGGAGAGACTAGTCTAAAACTAGGATTGTATGAACAAAACATGGAATGGCTTAGGTTTATTGTAACTCTAATTGCCATCTACAGACATTGTTTCACCCCCTTCCTTCAGAGAATATAAGGAGAAAAGCAGGACAAGATCTGGTGGTCTCTAATGTGCTAAGAGCCATGTCAATAAAAATAAGCAATGTTTGGCCTTCGATGTAAAAAAGGAGGATGGAGCCAGGAAACCATTGTATCATTACCATTATGAAGTGTATAATTTGCTATGCCATGAGCAGCACAATTACTTGTAGAAGCAGATATACCAAGGAGCAATGAAGTCTGAAGTGATTAAGAAGTGATCCTTCTGTCTCATCATTAACAGCAGCAGAGGCAGTACATGCACTAATGTAACAAACTGTTGCACAACATAACTGCGTCATCTTTTTCCTCATCTCTACTGAGGCCATGTGTCCTGCAAAATGACTAAGAGTACCAAAGCTTGTGTTCCAAGTGTCTCTTCTGA
>NW_008608049.1:7033-20745 GCF_000691845.1 Merops nubicus
TTTAGGTAGGAATTTAGAGCATCTTCATCTCTGAACTTTTGAGACGGTTTTTTAATTTGTCCCCTAAAAATAATCCTGCAATGTTCTTCAAGTGCAACAGATCAGCAATAAAGCTGTATGTAGCTGTAGCCTGTCTGGACACCAGAAGTTACCTAATCAGAGTTAAGAACCAAAACCACACAAAAATTAATGAGCTTACCTCATAATATTAGAGGCATCCTCAGCATCTGGGTCAGCGCAGTATTTATTGGCAAGGATTAGGCACGCATCTGCTGACTCTATCTGAGACACCAAAGAAAAAGCAAACATTAATAGCAACATCTCCTTCCAGCTCTTCTTTTATCATAAAGTATTAAGAGAATCCAACACTGCCTGTATGAGTGTGAATATCAGTTCTTAGGACTGTTAATCAAAAATGTTCACTGGCTATCATGAGTTAACATGAGTGATTATAACAGCTCTCTAATACACAAATAGCAATTTCTTGTAACTAGCTTATGATGTTCAGACCAGGTCAGTAGTTCAATTACTGACTCTTTCTTAGTATCAGCTGAGGCATGAAGGTGTTGCTGGACGTATCTCTTGTAAATTAGACCTCCAAAACGCACAGCAAGTTCCTGTTATATTAGTACAGTGGTCCCGCAAGTCTTCCAGCTTTGTTCAGGAATTTAAGTACCTTCCTACTAAAGACAGGAAGAGGCATCTGAACCGTTGATTTAGAACCTGAGCACCAGTTTTAGAAAGCAGAGGAACAGAACTGATCTATTCATAGGATCTCTAGGTTCACACAAACCTTAGCTCTATTTAACTCAAAGCAGATGACAAAAGTATTTCTCAGTGTATACAACCAAATACGAACACAAAGAAGGGTGGAACACAGAACACACAATTTTACGCTCATAATTAGAGCATTTTGTTGTGATGAACTGAAACAGTGTGTGTTGGGCTGCAAAAGGTTAAGCAATTTATGCAGCCAAAATGGACAAAAGACGTGATTAGTACTCCAGAAAGTTTTAACAAGGCACTAAAATATTCTTGGCTTAAGTAGCCAATTTACAGTTGACTAAAAAAACACCCCAACCCCCAAATCAAATGAAAACCACAAAAAAAAAAAAAAGGGTTAATGCTGTATCTGACAGCTTGCCATATTTATTTTTTTCACTTAAGCTTCATGCTTTGTTTTAAGAGTACAAAATAATTAACCATAGTGAGTTCCAGACAATAAAATCAGCTCATTTTAGCTACAAAAAATGTTAAACTGTGGTTTTGTGTTTTTTTGTTGGTTTTTTTTTTTTTTTTGGTTGGTTGTTTTTTTTTGTTTGGTTGGTTTTTTGGGTTTTTTTTTGTTTGTTTGTGTTTTTTTTTTTTTTTCCCCAGGATTACAGACAACAGAAAAAAAGGTTTGACAGGTGAAAAATTACTTTATAACCTTTCTGATGAAGGTAAGACTAGCATTTTAAGCAATCACTCTAAGACAATGTTCTATTGTATCAAACACTAATGTAAAATACACTCCTGAACTAAATCCCAATGAAAAATTCATTAAAAGTTCAACAGAATGGCAGACAACATATCTTAATTCACAGTGTTACTGTAGATTTGAAAATTTAAGGATAAGGAAAACAAGGTTTATAAGGATAAATATTATACTCTATTAAGCAAGCTAAGAGATGGAAAAACTATCTTTTTACGTTATGTGAAAGAGAGATTTTCTCTTTCTTTTTTCAAAGTAATGCAAGGAGTACTTCATAAAAGCCAATTAGCAGAAGAACAGAACAACAGTTTTTACCTTCACTCTTGCCAGGTCATGGGGATTAAGGACTGAACCCTGATAAAATTCCACCTGAGTGAAGTGTCGTTTAAAAAGAGCTTCCAGCTCAAGGTTAGGGGAGATACTGCAAACGCAAAAGCAAATGAGAAGTCAGTTTCCATAACTGCCCCACTTCCTTCTTTCATCAATCAATCAATCCATATATTTATTCTGGATATTCAGGCTTCTGCAGATGCTTTAACCCGTGGTGTGGAAACACTGTGCAGTACTTAAAGACTATACTGCTTTCAATTCCTTATTTCTGTCTACAGTGCATTTGAAAATATCCCCACACAGCATTCTCTACAGAAATTGTCTAGTAAGACAATCATCCTTTGCATGTCCCCACCACTCTCAAAACACCCAATTGCATCAAATAAGAGAGCTCAATGCAAAATCAGCAAAAGGAGAGAAAAGGAAACCTACAGGGACCCTGGGGCCTATATGAGCTACAATTAAAACAAGCATAATTATGCTGTGACTTTCTGTCTCATTTCATTTTGACATAAACAAACAAAAAAAATGTAATGGATAACAATCTATTATACAATGTGGTACCAATCTTGCAAATACCATTTCTGATGCCACTCATTAAAATAGAAGGGATTTAATAACTATGTAGTAAGTGCATGAGAACTTTGTCATGGCAGATGCTACATTTCATAAGAAAACAAGAGATACATGCAAATATTTATCTGTGAAGGTACAGAAGAAAGCAGGCACAAACAAGTAATCAGGTGCTGAACTCCATTTCTGTGTATACGCAATTTCCTGATTCCTATCACCACACTTTTACACTGTGGAAATCTGATAGATCTGCTAACAGTCAATCTCTGGTTCGGTTTCTCTAGTTTAGTTTTAAAGGACTAGATTAAAAAAAAAAAAATATGCAAGTGCACAATCCTTAGTTTTCCAGTTTTCTGTGTTGAATCATCACACGTGATTCTTTAACTTTTTAATAATTTTCTTTGACAAGAAGTATAGAACTTGCTGCCAAATGTGTGTAGGTATGTATTTACAGGCAAAAGAGTGGTACTAATTATCACTGTGCAAGAATTTCTTTTCTATATTCACTATATCTGTAATATATCTCACTTACATGAGAACTAAATCTGCACCTACATTTTTCTTATCAATATTTTGCAATATGAAATAAACATTTTCTCCTAGTGAAATCAAAGGTGAAAATGTATTCACAAGACATACAGTATTTTTCACTGACGTTGCTGATTTTAACATTTTTTGTAGTTTTGCTAGAAAAATGTGCTACCAAAGAAAATTGCCACAACTATTTACTAGTATTTCAATATTGCCCCTTCAACCATGTGTTTAGCTATCCACCTCACAACTGACAAAACTGAGTCTGAAGCCTGTCTTCAAAATACCTATACTTACAATGAGGTCTAAAAAATTGCAGAAAACAACTCTTTTTTTCAAAATATAGTTAATAAAAAAATTGTAAATATTAATTTTATGGTAATTTGGCACTTGAAAGATCATAAGTTTTAGAAACAGATGATAAGACTAATATTGAAAGATTACTCACTTATGTAGAAAGACGATTTCTACGTTGACATCATCCCTATCCTTGTGCAGGAAGTCCTTCAGGAAGTTGGACACACTTTCAAGTGTTATGTGACCACAGACAACTATGTGCCTGTTACAGAAAAAGCAGAGTTAATCTTGCAAAAAAAGATAAAGCAAGCTGAGAAGGAAATGATAATTTATTGGCTGAAAAAGAGTATTAGTCTCTTCTTGATGATTCTCTAAGTCCTATTCCATGAAGTCAAAGAAGGAAAACATCAGTTTCAAAATGAGCTTTGCAATGAGAAATACATATACACTCTCACCTGTAAAGACCATTTGGCAAAAAAACATTTGGCCAAGCCATATTATACACATTTAACAATAAGTGGCATAATTTATATATATGTTTATACACCATATTAAACAGCTCCTTTCAAAGTCATATTTCTTTATTTTACACATCTTTCTCCACATCTTTCCCCCCTTCTGAGCTTTACTGTTTACATTTTTGGTTTATGACATAATGAGACAGCAAATCTCCCTAAAATTATATATTTTTCCATGGTTGAAAGCAGGCACTTATGCCTGAAAGTGCAAAGCTCAAAAACTATAGGGCATAAACAGTAAAAAAAACACTCCTACAAGGAGAGTACCTTACAATAAGAAATCATTAGTTATTGCACCATTCCAACAGATTAGTTAGAAAATCAAATTTGCACAGATTGTGATTTCACAAAGGTTCCTACTGCTCTGTGTTTTCATTACTACATGTATCTGACCATGTAAGATGGAAGCCAAATATATATGTACATCAACATTCTTGAATGCTACATCTTAAATTCTGAGAGGCTGAAGAAAAGGCCTAGGAAACTGCACTCTTCCTGACTTAAGAAATCTTTGCTCCTTTATTATTGGAAAGCAATGTCCAAAAATTCATTATTAGAATATCCTACATTGTTTCACAACTTCCTTCATGGAATAAACTCTGCCCCAGATTCCATTACCATCATGGGTTTAAGAGACATGGTGATTTTCATATGCCTATTGGTAACACTTCAAACAGCCACATTAATCTCAGAAGCCAGGGACAAGGTGGTATAGATACAATTTCCAAACTATAGAAGGTCAGCTTTTCTTTTGTAGTCATATAGTCTATGCACAATGCTACAAAAAGTCAATTTCACAAACTTATTTGGCACTTGAACTGCCAAATGCAAAGCAAAGTGATTCCGAGGGTTAGAAGTACACCATTCCATCCTCACCGACTTCATAATCATTCTGTGGAAAACACAGTATGGAAAACAAATAATAGGTAGCAGCAATGATTACTTATGTAATGGGCTATAACAGGAGTCTGTTCTTGTTTCATAATTGATGCTTGATGAAATGTGTCTGAAAAGTGCATACAACTCACGGAACAAGGGATAATTATGCAGAACAAAGAACAAATCAGTAATACATATCACACATTGAATAATGTCACCATCTTGTACTGTTATTTTTGCAGGGTTTTTTTTCACATGGTGACTGGAAAAAATAGAATAAACTATTGTATCAGTCCAGCACACCTGATATGATTCTATTATTAACAATTTCATAAACAATGTAGCACAGAGCTTTAAAGCTTTATTTTGAAATATGATAAACTCAAACACTCTTGCAGGAGTTTTTAGTGACATCACCAGGATTCAGGTGTAATTATAGCAATAGCGGCAGACAAAAACGTCAATGGTTTCATTCTTTTTAACAGGCAGGGAATATATATTTGTATGAGATGTTGATCACGCTGTGTTTTATTAAACACAGGACTCAATGCTAAGGGCTTTTATTGTAAAACTAGCTATCCAGCGTGTCTGCTTTGGCTTCAGTGAGATATTGTTCAATTTTAATCTGTTTTTGGTGCAGTGAGTCTACATAGCACTAAGTTCTTGGACTGTAAACACTGAGAACCACAAAAATCCCCAAGTTAAAGCTTTCCTGTTTTATGAGGTGGTAAGCACCATGTCAGAAACCAAGAAAAAAATATATCAGCTCATCCTTTTTTTGTTGCAGGGAGTCCTTAAGAGGTTACCTCTGGATCTTTGCAGCTTAGCAGAGTTTGCAGCAGCCTTTGTATTGGATAAACTATGTCTGTATTACCTACTTCAGAAGCACTCTTCCTCAGTTTCCCTAACGGTCAACTGCCTGAGATGCCAGCACTGTGTGTGCACATGTTATTGCACTCACAGTTACATCAGGTTAACAATCTTCAACACAGAAGCGTAAAATACAGTTTCAAGCACAAAGATACACTCCCCACTGAATGGATGAATCTTTATCCAAAACATCAATGTAAACAGAAAATTCAAGAAAGTTCAGATTCTAAAGAGAATCTAAAGAGATGTCAAAAACCTTTCTAGTTCACTAGATCTAAATTCTGAACAGACTGAGTTTCATTAACTACATTACACTAACATATTAGGAAGAGTTGTACTCAGCAGTTTTCCTAAGCATAAACCCATCTAGCATCAAAAAAAGCAAAAGCACAAGAAAATTACAAATAACAGCTAAAAATACTCATTTGTATTCCTTATATGTTCTGTACACATTTTCTAAGATAACAAATTTTAAACTATAGATATTATTTTCTTCAAATGTGTCCATCTATTACTGATTAAGAAATTGGATTTTCCTTTTGGTGCATTATTTTTAATAATAGAAATAATTTCTTCTTATAGGCAAATGTTTTGTATAGATCCTGTTCTATTAGCTTTAGCAGGGTCTCTTCCCAAGGGCTCTTGCAGGGCACTACATTCCTGTGCAGAAAATTTACTTCCTACCTGGGAGATTTCACTTCATACGGGTTCTTTTTGGTTACTAATTTGCATCACATTTTAAAAATCTTGGTAAACTGAAGAGAAAAACTAGAAGTCAGATAAAGTGTGCAATCCAGATTACTCTATTGCAAAGGAATTTTTCACAGGGTCATAAGATTACAAGATAAATCTGGGTGGAATATGTCTCCACAGGTTATCTATGCCAAAAATTTCCTCAAAAAAAGTAGATGCATTTGGCACAATAATTCAATCCTGTTATGATTCCCATTCAGTGGGGTTTCATAGTAATCTGCTCCAGTGAAAATAAATCAATCGGCTGTTAAATATTCTTGCTTTTGAGCATCAGGACTGATTCATTTAGAAGTGTCAGAAGGCATCTGCACCATGCTTTCATTTTAGCACTCTGATTTGGAGTTGGACATGATCTATTCTTTTCTTCTTTGATGTTCTTACACAGTGCAAGACAGTGTCCTGATCTGTGACTACAACAAAAAGTCCTGGGTTTCAAACAATATTTTCTGATGAGATACTGGAATTAATTTTTAGTTGAAAAATCCCACAAAAAAAAAAAAAATCTCCTTTTAACATAAATTATATTTTTGCTTAGAAGCAGAAGAAATTGAAAACCAATTTCTTACTTGTCCAGACAGAGTTATTAGGTACATTAAGAAAACATTGAGAGTTTATATTGTTCCAGTCTGTCCTGTGCATGATTTGAAGACTTATAACTTCCTCTGTTTGTTCCAATAAATATTCCTTTCCTATTTTTTTTTCCATGCACAAAGAGTTTAAGTCAAGCAAACATACTGGATATCTTTTGCTTTGAGCTGGAGCTGTTTGGTAGGAAAATATTGTATTAATAATTTTGGGCCAACAGAAATGTCTAAACTCTGCGTTAAGTTTCTGTTTATGAAAAATCACAGAATGTTAGGGGTTGGAAGGGACCTCTAAGATCATCTAGTCCAGCCCTCCTGCCAGAGCAGGATCATCTACAATAGATTGCACAGGAAGATGTCCAGGCAGGTTTTGAACGTCTCCAAAGAAGGAGACTCCTCAACCCCCCCTGAGCAGCCTGTTCCAGTGCTCTGTCACCCTCACTTTGAAAAAGTTTCTTCTAATATTTTTATGGAACCTCCTATGTTCTAACTTGTACCCCATCGACTCTTGTCCTGTTATTGGACGTCACTAAAAAGAGCCTGGCTCCATCCTCCTGACACTCCCCCTTGACATATTTATAGACATTTATGAGGTTACTCCTCAGCCTCCTCTTCTCCAAGCTAGAGAGAGCCAGCTCCTTCAGCCTTTCTTCATAAGGGAGATGTTCCACTCCCTTAACCATCTTGGTGGCTCTGTGCTGGATTCTCTCAAGCAGTTCCCTGTCTCTCTTGAGCTGAGGGGCCCAGAACTGGACACAGTATTCCAGATGTGGCCTCACCAGGGCAGAGTAGATAGGCAGGAGGACCTCTCTTACCTACTTGTTACTCCACTTATAATACACCCCAGGAGGCCATTGGCCTTCTTGGCCACGAGGGCACACCGCTGGCTCATGGTCATCCTGCTGTCCACTAGAACCCCAAGGTCCCTTTCTCTTACACTGCTCTCCAGCAGGGCAGTCCCCAACCTGTACTGGTACATAGGGTTATTCTTTCCCAAGTGCAAAACTCTACAGTTGCCCTTGTTGAACTTCATAAGATTTCTCCCTGCCCAGCTCTCCAGCCTGTCCAGGTCTCTCTGGATGGCAGCACAGCCTTCTGGTGTGTCAGCCACTCTCCCAGTTTCGTGTCATCAGCGAACTTGCTGACGGCACTTTGTAATCCCTCATCCAGGTCACCGATGAATATATTGAAAAGCACCGGCCCCAGCACTCACTCAAAAGTAATAAACTTTCAGTTAAATTATTATGATTTCTGTTTGGTTTTGTTGTTTTGGTTTTTTTTTTGTTTCATTCTCTAAAAAAAAAAAATAATTTAGAAATTAACTTATAATATTGAAAACAATGATTCAGGAATTCAGACATTTTTAGTGTAGTATTCAGTAGGACTAAGATTCCTGTTAGCTGCCATTGGCATTACATATCAGAGGTAAAACTGGTTTAATATCCAATGGGAATTCATATTACATGATTGTGATGTTGCAAAAATAATCTTTCATAGTGAATCAAAAGCTTATCAGGAGGCATATTCTAGCAACCAATAAAGCCAGACTAATCCATTCTCTCCCATGTGTATTCATCATTCTCAAAATTAATTACAGTGAACAAATATGAAAAATTAGTACAGATCTACACAATTGATTTAAACTGTGATTCTACACAGTTTAATTTCACTACAGTACATAACTTTTTCCAGTCAAGCATTGACATAATGATACCTTTGCTAAAAAACACATTAGCTTCTTTTAACGAAAACAAAAATGGTGATAAAAGGTCCAAAGCTACTACAGATACAAACAGTTTCAGGAAGAAAAAACTGAAAGAAGCAAAAGCTAAAACATCTAGAATTCTGACATGATGTAATTGAGAACATACACTTAATCCATGTAAATAACACTGTAAATGAAAACAGATTCACTGTGAATAGTATTCTTCAAAAAGGATCTTTGCATAGTTCTTCCTTCAGAGGACACAATACAAAAAGCAAATCTTTTTCCAGTTTATTCTGAGAGAAATATCTATTTTACTGGAATAAGTATAAGGAATCCCAAAAAAAACTCATTCTAACTAGTCTGTCATAATGTATCAAAGATAATAAATACAAAATTCTGTTCAGCATTCAGTTGAATACATGGTGTTCACTTGTCAAGTAACTAAATTAAATGTGGCTGCACATCGCTCTAGATGTCTTTTTAAAACTATAATATTTATATCAAATACATATGCTCAATTCTCTTCATGGTCTTTCTGCTTGGTGTTCTGATCATATATACATCTATTGACTATCTAAATTCTTTTATTGTATACCAGTAGCTGTGGTTGAAGTAAACAGGGACTTGTAAAGTCTAACTTGTTTTCCTCAACAAAGGATGGATCTCAGTCACTTTTTCTTATTAAGAAAAGTTAATAAATATCATCAGAGACTCTGTATATGATCTTCTTTTTCTATTACTTGTATACAGCCTTTAAATATACCAATTTACAATATATTTCTACTTGCTTGTACTTTTTATGATTTACCTAACATTACCTAAGATGCTATTAATTAAGTTCAGTTCAGTGAAAACTTAATGCATGTGATTATATGTCTCTCTCTTCTTCAGCTAAATGTGTTTTATTTTAATATAAAATTCCCTCTCAGATTAATACAGATAGAGTAATATGTGCTTAACAGGCATGATTTCATGTTTTTCCTCCTTTTCCACAGAAAACATGATCCCAGGGATGGTCCTCTAAGGCCATCTATTCAGATAATATCTAGAGTGAGCCAGAAAAACATATTTTAAACTGCTAAAAAAATCTTGCCTATGCACTACATACATGACAAAAGGAAAGAATGAGAACACTCATCTAGAATGGACCAAAAAAAGACTCATCACGTTGCTTTTAAAGAAATAACTCTATCAGGTATGAAACTAAAGAGTACTATTCCCAAACTTGCCTTTTTGCATTAATGGTTCCTATCTGTGAAGACATAGCATAAAATACGCTGAAATCTAGACACGATTTAAAAAGAAAGAAAATTCAACTGTGAGCTATTTTCTCTCTGTGTTTCTCAAATCAGGCTCTAGAAACCTTCTAGTACAAAGGAGACAAGTCAAAAATATTCAAGGATATAGCAAATTGTCTATAAACATCCCACCAACTTTAACACTTGTTCTCCTTTAACTGGTTGGTCAGAAAGTAGATTTTCATTATTCTCTTCTAAAGGGTTAAAAGCTTTGAAATTGCTGAAGTTGCCAGGAAGCCAAAAGCATTTATTTTCAAATATGTATCATCATCAGTTGAATAAAAGAATATGACTACTCTGTGACTGGAGATGTGATAGCAGTATGTGAGAACATGTCTGAGGTACCTTTAATTTCTGTAAATTGGACCACATAGCTTCAGCTGCCAATTATTTATCAAGGAGACTAAACTCCTGCTACCTGTACTGAATCTACTCCAATTAATTCTGACAGAAACTGTTTCTGACAAGAATCTGTTCTTTCCTACAGGTTTCACACTCTTTAGAATCTCTCTTGTTTTGTGAGTAAAGAAAAAGGAATTAATACCAGAAAACACTGAAAAGTGCTACATTTAGTATACAGTACAAATCAGTGTAACAGCACTGTATCATGCATCAGATTAACATATATGGGAAACCATTAATGTCAGACATTTGAAAGTTACCTCTGATGCAGATATTGACTTATTTTGTGACCAATGTAAGTATGAAAAATAAAGAATCAAGAAGGAATCATTCCAAATTCTCTTGAACAAAAATATTGATAAAGTGTGACAAACATAGTCACACACAAGACCCTAATTAGTTGTGAATTATTACAGCTATGCAATTATATCAAGCGTACTTATACAAATCCACCTTTCAGTCTTGCTCAGTGAATATTGGTGATGTGTAACTGGCAACATTTAATTAGAAGCTTATGTAAACAGGACAGAAGAATTCACTTACATGAGTCCTCTAAAATTTTATGCTCACCTAAGTGAGATTTCTACTAGAAAGGGTGCATTTCGGATACTTTATTCATGGATAAATAGCACACTGCTTTGTTTAAGCAGCATATTAGAGCTTGCATTAAGTCTGTCTGAAATAGCATGCTATCAGAAGTGATTCACTGTGAGCTGCTTGGCTTATTTCAACTTTCTTGCTCAGTTACAGCTAAATGAGTTTGTCTTACATTTTTGGGATCTAAGGAACTGTACAATGCTTGTCTATAAAGCAAGTTAGGAAATAAAAGTTGCTATCCTTTGCTTGATGCATACCTCTGAAACATCAATAATAAAAGAAAGAACTTGTTTTTCCAGGGTCTGAATTAATCAAGAGGTTTCCACTGCAGCTTCAAGGATGAATATTCCTCCTTTCATTCAGTTGTGATGGCAATATTACCTAAAGCATTTCTGCTCTCATAAAAAATACCACAACACTTAGATACAACACTGCTATTTCACTGTAAGAAATAAAGTGAGTAATATAGTATAAATTGAGGTAAAAACTGTTAAAAGTTATAATATGCCCAAAGTGTTCAGACTAGAAAGCTTACAGTAAAATGTAGGAGTAAACAGCTGCAAACCAACCTTAATCTACTGTTCTAATCCCTTCAAACCCTGTGCTTCCTTCTTGTAATATTTTCTGCAGCAGATATCACATGCACATGACACCCTGTTATTACTTTTGAAATAAACTGAAAATATTTTTCCTTAAATAAATTGCTTTCTATGTTCCCACAATTACTCACTTTCATATTGCCTTATAGATTTTTAAACACTTAACGAAGCAAAAAATAATTAAATCCTCTATAAGCAATGCACGATTTAGGAAATCTTTTAATATTTTTGAGCATTTCATTCATGAACAGAGTCAATGCATTTCTTCCCACAGATATCACTCAAAAATGTCATGGCTAATTTTCTGCAACAGAACCTGAATGAAAACTAAGTCACATTTCACTAAAACTTGCCGGTCAGTTCACTACTTCTGCCATCTCACTTCTGCACTCGCTGAAATACACTTATTTTAAAAGTCATAATATTGTCATGTCACTTCCCAGATTTCCTTTCTTGCTTTCCTAATAATGGATGTAGTTTAATAAGCATAGAAAACTGGGGGGGGGATGTTTGTCCTATCTGTTTTCACTGTCAGTCTATTTAACACTCATCAGATTTTCTATATCACTAAGGGGGGACTTCATTTGAAATAGTGGGATGAGAAGAATGGCTCCCAGACAGGAAATAGAGACACCCCTGGGAATCATAATGCAATCCATGTCAGATTTTTTACTACATTCTCATTCCACTGGAAAATAATGTCTTATGTATTGTATCAAATCATTTAACACAATAATCCATGTCACTTTGGAGCTATGCCTCTCATTACTGCACAAATGTACCTTTGCCAAAGTATTTGGATAAACGTTAAATTATTAATTTTTTTTTTTTAATTTTTAATCAAATTCATATGTCTAATGAGTCCAAGATGGCCTGTCAACTTCAATTTTCTGTATTTCTGTTTACCATATCTATCTGTCTACAGTTTTTATTTTTCTCTGTGAAGTTTAGTTACTGAATCCCATGTTTTCTTCTGGAAGGAATCTCAAACAGATGATTATTGCTGTTGATATGTTGATGATTTGCTAATTTATGGCGTGCAAATTTAAGAAACCTGAAGAAATCTCTGTGAATCTTTGAGATCTCTCAGATCATGAGAAAAGAGAAACAAGAGTTTTAAATAGTTTATAAAGTAAAGAACTATGATTTCATTAAAATACAATTTTGAATCTTATATATTAAGTATGATAATGCCTCCAGATCTTTTTTAAAAATCTTTTGAAAATCTAATAAAGTTTAGCACAAATATTTACTACTGGGACAAGATAAGTAATTTGTATATATGTGTATGTGAAATAATAATAAGCCTTCTGTCTGCCAGTATCTATCCATGTGAAACTGTGTTCTTCTTGCCGCCCTCATAAACCTGATAGCAGTTTTTCAAGGAATATGGCAAAAATAATTTAGCCCTCAGAATTAAAAATCAGTAAATGAGTGTAAAGACTGAAAAAAAATCATTAAGTTATCCAGTCTCTTTTTCAGTCCATCAGTTTATAAATGTTCTTTCTATATGCTTTCTAAAGCTTTGGAAAGGCTAATTTGCAATAAGTTAACAACTTCAACTGGAAAATATTTCACAGAATTAAAATCAAGTCTGATCATATGAACACATGACTAAAGAAATGAAATAACTGAATAAGAATAATCTTGGTTCTCAAGTAAAATACTGAATGCAGAACAAAAGGTTAGTTATAAATTAGTAGAGGTAAAAAAAATCTGGATATTTAACCAAATCTCAGACCAGAGTAATATGAACATTATAAATAAAATACAAACCAAACTTGATTTTTGATTTTTTATTCTTAAAAGAAACAACACAGATGATCTTATTTTGGCTAGGACTGAGCATGTAAATTCCAAATACACAAAAAGAGTGCAACAGCAGAAATCTGCTTATCCAAACCCCAGAATTTCTTAAAGAAAACCTGTATTTCATAACACTTAGAGTCTGAACTTTATAATTAACTTTATAATTAAGCGGTTAATTGGAGCACTTCAGAAAATCATCCAAAGCCAAAGTGATTACTGTTCTCTTCCAGCCTTCCAGAAGTATGCATGCATGAACTAACCTGTAGGATTACTGATACGTTCTAAAAACAACAGTCTATCAGATATGATGATAAGACTGGCACATACCTTTTCATCCTTCTATGGTGCTTCACTTTAAAAATATCACTTTTAAATGATCCCTTCAATACTAACTCATAAGTTCTACAGATAGGTTACAGAAAGTGTGTAAACAAAGTAATTCAAAGTGAAATCCTTAAAAAGAAAAGAGCCAAATGTAGATAGGGTGTAG
>NW_008608049.1:20776-34117 GCF_000691845.1 Merops nubicus
TAGGGAACCAGTTGATGGTCTCAAAATTGGAGACCATCATGTCTGTTTGGAGATCCGTGAGGGGTTGGAACTGGGTGATCCTTGTGGTCCTTCCCAACCCTGACAGATTCTGATTCTGTTTTAGCAGAGGACTTAGTAGTGTTGGCTTAATGGTTGGAGTTGATGATTTTAGAGGTCTCTTCCAACCTAAATGATTCTATGATTCTAAAATTATTAAGAAAAATGGCTCTTAAACTTCCCCTGCTTTTATATATAAAATTATATATTATTTTATAAACTAAAGTCTAATCTATAGAACTTTTATAATACCATAATAAAAGGTCAGATTTTTTCCTTCTCCATGTACATACATTTTACATGTTTAAATAGAAGTATTATATCCTAGTTTTTTAAAAAAGTGAAGGTGAGCTGTATACATTTAAATGCTGATGAAAATGCTTTCACAATTTAATTTTCAATGTCTGTTTTCTTCATGAAAAATCATACTGCTTTACAATAATGATACTAGTTTTTCACCAGTTTATGAATATACCTGAGTACAATTTCTGTCAAGTATATGCTTTCATTAGTTATTTCTTAGTGATCTAGTAAGTTTCCAAATCTTTTAGTGAGATATGTCCTACATAATATTCCACGTTTTTCAGCATGATGACATAATGCTTGGTGGTGAAGCAATTAATAGGAGTTAACTTTCACTATAAATTTGTCTACTTTGCATTTTAAAAGCATTTTCTTCAGAAAGCATAAACTGCTATATGTTATAAACTTTCTTAGGTAGTTACTAGTCAATTAATTAAAGTATACCCACGGCTATACAGCAAAAGTTACTTTTTCTATAGAAATTAGCAGAAGATTGGCTAATATGCAAAGAAAATTGTGTTGAATACCTGCTTTGCAAAAAGTGTTTCCCAAAATGTAAAATCAAGTACTACAGAATTCTTGCATGGAAATGCACAGAAAGGAGAAACACTAGTTACTGAATTGCTCATGTGAAAGAACAGAAAACTATGTACGACTAAGTGAGGAAAATATTGGAAGCCACATCACTGTTATACTAAGCTATCTCTTAATAGTATTACAAAATAATAGTTTCTACAGTTCTCATTGCTTCTTATGCCTGAATTTTATTTCCCAGTTATATATTTCGTATCGACCATTTTCTGTCTGGTTTTCTGTGTATAATTTGTATTTAGTGGTAACTGTAGCAAGAAGCAATTGTTTATTTTGAACATATCTAAAGTAAAAAGGACGGTTTTTCTTGTCTACTGATGATCCAATTCTACTGTATCAGGGCACAAAATAAAAACATTGCAGTCTTCTGATAAGTTGATATGTAACCAGTAGCAAAACAGCTGTTTAGCAGTCATCTCATTACCTACAGAGTAGATCTCACTTACAAATTTTTAATTCAAGACCAGGATCATTACCTTTTTTGTAACTTTTTTTTTTTTTGCACTAGGTTCTAATTGTTCCAAAGTCATTACCCTACTTGTCATTAAATGTGTGTGCTTGGTCTCAGTCATATTTTGTATAGATATATTGATATTCATTATGCTATATAAGCAACAGTGGGTACTATTCTTTATTTGATCAGTGAAACTTTAACCAAAGGCTATAATAAAATCCCAGCTTTGAGTTCCATGAGACCTTAGCAGTCTCATTACCCGAATATGTTGCAAAGCAGGGATCATAAATTAAATTTAATATTTAAAATTCCCCCTGGACTTCTGTAACAAATTTACCTTGTATCTAGTAATTGCACACTGCCTTCAAATTTCTTGTTTCCAAACTCTCATCTATGAGAGAAGTAAGTTTCTTTATTGTGCAAACTGATTCGTATATACGTTATGAGTACTTTGTTGGCTGAAAACCAAAATGAAATGTGTGATCAGACTTGCTGGAGTGTTGGTTGCTTCTCTTCTTTAGTAGGTGGAGTTTGCAGAAATAATTTTTATGCATGCATTCTAGCTGCTTCAATAGTTAAAATTCTACAGCAAGGCTCTCTCCTTAGCATTAAAGCAATGTAGCATAATCCTCAAAACACACATAACCATTTGTTAATTTTAACTTCCCATCTAAATGTTTAATAATCATAGAGACACATATAATTCCACAGACATAGTTTATGAGTCAACATGTATAAACATATATATAAATGCTACAAAGCAGATTCCATGTATTTATCAATTTTTTGAGAAAGTTAAGAAGCATACATAATTGCTGTTTTAAGAGTTGAATCTACATCTTTCAATAAAATTTAGTTGCTTTCATTTTGTACATGTATTTAATTTTATCTAGAAGCTTTCTGATGTTAGAAACAGAACAACTGCAGTTTCTCATTATGTTTGCTGCCAGAATCTATGCTTGGTTGCTCAACTAAAGACCTTAGTATTGCTAATTACTACCACATGCCCATATCCCAAGCAAAGGAACGCTTATTGGTTCTGACAACGCATTCTCTCAATACTGAATTCCAAATGAAAACTTAAAGTTTGGCCAAACATAACATTTCATCAATCTTGTTAACTGACTGCAATAGCAACATCAAAAAAAGGGTGATAATGGCTGTTTACTGGGCAGTTCCCAAGCCTAGATTCTCTGATGAAAGACCCACATGAGCAAAGGACATCTTTAAACTACTCAGTAATTAATAACTGAACCAGAAAACAATGCATAAAGTAAATTGAACAGCTTGTATGCTGATGACAGAGCTGAGTTTCAAGTGACGTTACATGGGCAATAGAGATAGCAGAGAAAGCACTGACTGCAGAGTGAGCTAAAAGTGAACAGATAGTGCATATAAATAAAGCAAAAAGAAAAGGTGAAAAAATAAAATTAAGCATGCCCCAAAGCTAGCAGAAGCCTCTAATCTGGAGTTGAGCTTTTCAGGATGTGGGGCTCTGACTGAAGATCAGATCCAAGTTTAGAGACATCTGAGCAATGCTGTGTACTAGTGACAATGCAGAGGGGGAAGGACTAAAACTCTACATAAGGTAGTTTTAAACTGATTTTCCCTATGCTATAATTTCTTTGGAGCCTCAAAAACAAAGGTGTAAGTTTTGTGTTGGAAAAACTTCTCTCTTTGATTTACAAATATGTAACTGAGTAAGCCTCTAACAAACATTTAGAGAAATTAATGATACTACTCTATCTCAGAAATAAACTAAGGCATTTTGTTAATCTGAAAAAGTGAATTGTGATTCAAGTTTCCAACCTCAGTGTTTACAAAAAACCCAACAACTTTATACATTTGAGAGTATCTCAAAAATGGAAGTACTGAAGTTTTCAATTGTGTAATCTAATTGTTTATTATTGAACATACAATAGTATAAGCTGTTTAGAGTCTTTCTGCTGTACAGAGAGAAGAAACAACTTGATAAAACCGTAATCCACATTTATAAAATGATGCATAGCTGATGATTTGAAAGGAATAATGTAAAAAATGTATCTTTTTAAAGTAAGGAGAAGGACAATTAGATCCGTTGCTTGCAGAACCTTCTTCTAGGACTCTATAGGACTATTCTTTTAGTCTTTTTTAGAGACAAATATGTCTCTACCAGTGAATGTCACAATGATATGTAATGAAACAAAAGATGGCAACACTAGAAGTGATATTGAGGAGAAATCACTATATTGCCAAGTACATCTATTTCATTAAAAGCTTTATCCCAGCAGATCTACACACTGGGAATGCCAGAAAGAGATGATTTCAACCTGGTCAACAAAACAAGGAGGCTTTCAACATAAATGGAATGAGCAAATGTGTTCCAACAAAATTTTAACTTTTGCTATGAGGTAAAAATAATCTTTTTATATAGTTTGTCACCTTTTTTTTATAGGTGTTTTTTTTTTTCCACACTACATTGACACTAAGGCTACTCCTTCCTCTTCTTAGTACAGACTGTATACAGTGTGTGGAAGAGAATCATTTCAAAATCCCTGTCAAAAGGAGTTGCATGAGATCTGAATCTGCTGTTTGAATAATGAGAAATGGCACGTTCAGACTTCTGGCATCAGCAGTCTGATGGAATAACTCGATCAACATAAATCTCATGTTTTGCACTCCAGTAAATCTAGGTTTTCTAAAGAACTGAGTTGTTTGAAAATCATGTGAATTATAACTGTAATTTAGTTAAGAAATGACCACATGATAATATGACACTCAAAACTGACGTAACTAGTCAACCTTGTTCCAGAAGCTAACTGCACACGCAATAGCAGCATTTTTTACAAGATATGTCAGTGTTGTCTTGGTGGTATCCACGTTCTCTTGAAGTAGGGACAAAATGTTGTGACTTGTATCATAGCATAGCCCAGGTCTCTAATTATAGTGTGACAACTCTCCAGTGGTAACATCTGATATCAAGAAATACAGCCTTATAAGCTGTGAGTCAGCTATTACCACCTTCAGGGGCTCTTAAAAGTCACACAATCACACCTGGTCTTTTTTGACTTACTTTCTGCCTCGGGTTGAGTTAAAAGTCCCGCCGTATTTCTTCCGATTAAGGATGAGAGCAGCAATTTCTGGCACGTAGCGAGCAAACATTGCCTACATGCATGAAACAAAAACACAAAAAAAAAAAGAAAATGGCATGCAGAGAGTGTTCTACTGCAGCAGAGGCAGCAGAGCCTCTTGGGATACTTACTTTCTTCCACTAACCGCACTATAGGAACCACCATATTTCTTGCGGTTTCCTATTAACTCTATGATTTCAGGGACGTAGCTGGCAAACATGGCCTAAGAAGAAGATAGGAGACAGAAGAAAAGACTAAAAAGAGAGGCCAAAGAAAGGGGGATGATGAATATTTTCAGAAGATATGTATCTTTAAGATCTGAAAATGCAAAAGAATTAGATCTATGAAGTTGTTTAAAAAGAAAATTCAAAAAATGTAAAAGTTCTTATCAAACAAAACAAGAGGGCTTAATGTAAAAGTTTGTCTTGGAGAAGGTGCACACCTTATCAATTAAGAAAATGGTCAAAAGAGGAAAAATAGGCACACAAAACAAAACAGGAACAAAACTAATTCAAACTTCTATCTAATCATAAAATACAGGTATGTCTGATTCTTCCTGAAGAGAGTAGGGGAAAAAATCTATCCAAGCTCCACAGCAAAACCAAAAACCAAGTATTTTTGTTACTCTTACATTTCTATTTTAAAAGACAGACTTTCCCGCCCCCCACAATTAGATTCAAAAGAAGACAAAACCAAGATGGAATTAGGGGTTATCCCCCCAGTCAAGAAACAAAAGGTCACCCTGCTGCCCCCCAAAAAAAAATCTTTTCCAAAAGGTTATGTTTTTAAAAAGACTGGAAAAACATATGATAGAAAAAAGGTTTTGAGGAGAAAATAAAAATTATTCTGCCATGTTTTGTCCAACAAACATCTTCCTTGTGGCTGGATACTTCAAAGAGCTACTGCCAGTTGACATGGTCTATATCGTTATATGTCACGAAACACAGATGGGAATGCATATTTATGCTCATATATATACACACTGTGTGTATCATATATAGCATTCGTAACACTAGTTATATACATATCATGTTTGTAAGATGTATGTATATATGAAATCAAAATATGAAAGTAACAATATGCACATGTGTATGCAAAATATATAGTGAGTCATCCAGAAAGCACTTACCTTGCCCAGTGTAAACATTAAAATAAACCTTGCTGTTTTAGAGAATAACATTGCCACAGGTCCTATAATATTACTAACACTGGTAAATAGAAAAGTTGACATAAGACAATTAGCAATTTTGGTGCTATGTACAAAGGACAAAGAACGTGAGAATTTGTCGACACAAAGGGATACTGGTTAATGTCTAGGTGATAAACTATGAGTTAAAAATTATGCTACATGACATGAAAGGATGTTTGAAATTAAAGAGAGTGTGATTTGCCATCATTTGGATCAGGCAAGATGCTCTTTAAGACAATTCAAAGCCACGGTGTTTGTTGGAATTCTGGGAAGGAACACAGAAGGGTGGGTAGGACTTCTGAAACCGCAAAGTGCCTTTAAGTATCAATAGCAGCCTCAAAAAAACACACTATAGTCACTAAACTATTTCTGTGGACTACCAATAACATTGTAACTTGCAATATTAAGGCTCTTAATGTATTAACATGGATTACTCATTTAAATGAATTAGAAAAGTTCTGACCCCAAACTGGACTAATTTGACAAACTCCACCAATATACTTATTAAAAAGAAAAAGTGTATTAAACATATTTAAATGTTTTATAACTAATTTTAATTCACTAAAACAGATACTGTTATTTTGTTAATTACAGCAATTATACAGGAGATATATAGGAACAAGTATTAAGGTAGCTGGAATGATAATAATAGTAAATAATAATAATAATAATAATAAATCATTTTTTACCAATCCTCCAAGAATGAAGAAGACCATGAAAAGGCGACCAAGGGTTGTTTTTGCATAAACATCTCCATAGCCAACAGTAGACATTGTAACCATCAGTAAATAAACGCATTCCCAATATGTTAGTGGTTGATTATTTTGGAAATTTTCCCACGGATCCCCTGAGTTCTCCACCTAAAATGTACAAGAAAACATTAAAATATAAAATATAATTAATGTAATGGAGTTGTACCATAAATAAACTCAACTAATATATATGTGTGCATGTATGTGTCTTTTGTGTGTGTGTGCATATATATATATATATAAAATTTGGCAAGTATTATAAACTCTGAATCCTTTCCTGTGATTTATTATGAACTTACCTCTGCCCATGTTATAGCATTACAGTTCTTTTGGCAATATGCACAGCCTTTACACTCATAGTATTTACGAAAAGTATCTGTTCTTTTCACCACTAAATAATATATTTTGTTAATGCAGCTAAGTAAGTTAATTTTACAGCAATTTGTTCAGAACTTCTTCAGAGTGAATTTTACTTATAATCCAATTATACTTCTTAATGTTTTTATTTTAAAGCACCATGTAGCTATTAAAGGCATTAGTGACATGTTATGTTTGGTGATATACTATTTATTTTTCAAGAAGCCAGCTACTGTATGTAACCAAGTTATAATTTTATCAGTGGGAAAGGAGCATGCTCTCTAAGATTTGTTCCACAGAAAAAAGTTTGAGGATTCCTACAGTGGAATAGAGAAACTTCTGCTGAAAAGCAAAAATCCAGCAAAAACCAACAACAACAAAACACCCACAACAAAAACCATCATCAAAATCCAAGCCTTAGAAAATACAATCTTTTAAAAGATTTTTTTTTTTGTGTTGTTCAAAAATAGAAAAAGCTAATGTATCTGATAACAATGCCAAATTTGCCCAGGAGTGTAAAAATGTTGTCATCCATGAATGAAAAGTATATAATAAATGAAAAATTCAAAAATTTCAGTGTGTCTTTGTAGACGTGAAAAATAACTATCTGGTATAACCAGATAAACTTTCTGAATTTAATGTTATATAGATGGATGCAGCTCACGGTAATGCCAGTGAAGTCAATTAAATTGTTCTGGACTAACATCATTACCATTAAATTATACTATTAAGTCTAAAGCCATTCTTGAATATCTTGTTACTACTAGCTGCATGAAATTTTTCAGATTCTAATTTGAACATAACAGGTACTTAAAGGACAAATGCTTAAATATATGTAATTATATTTACCAAACAAATCCATAAAAGCTATTAGTTTAAAATACACAATACCTATCATAATATATGAATATTCACGTTTATGAACTCATATGCATTTTGATACTAACTGTATTACAGTTTTCAGCTATTAAGTGCAGATTAAAAACCTATTACAAAAATCTATGTTATCAGTGACTGAAAGCTACAACAAAAAAATTTGAAAATTAAAACCAAAAGAGAAGGAAACAATCTCTGAAGCAAATCCACCTGCTACCCGCAATGTTAGCAATCCCATTGCTTCTCGTGGAAATTCAGAACTGCCTTCTGGCACAATCCCTGATTTCCCATGAGCACCTCAGCATATTTTCAGCTCTGCCAATCCCTTCCAGGAAGCACTCCTGGCAGTTATTTAGGAAACACTGCCACCTACTGCTACATTGGAATCAGTCAAGAAGTTGCATCAGTCCAAGTCTCATTTTTTATTGTTGAAGTTAATGATGTATTTCTTACTATTCAGAATTCGTTTTGAGTAGAGGTCTAAAATCTGGGGCACTGTGATGTCTTTCTTATTGTACTGTACTGATTTGTTAAGGGATTATCCAGAGCAAAGTAATTTCGGGTAATAAAGTAGCTTGGAGTGCAGATGATCCATGAGAAAAAGTCAATGAAGTATTTTCAAATATACTTACCAAATGTATGAACCCAGCTGCTGTCAGCCATGTGCTGATAAATATAGAGCACAGATTCACTAGCTTGATGGAATTACTGAAAATAAACAAAACCCAACAACAAAGAGGAACTTAGACTGGAACTTATCACATATTTGTAATATGTACCTGTACAAAATAGCATACTTTAGACTGGAAGAGTCTGATGATGATTTCTGAAGAGAAGCAACCTCCCTAAAGGCTTATCAAAAGCCTATGCAAAATATGTATTATTTTGTCTTTGGGGAGTTTACACAGGTATCTTGAAATAATCATTCCAATGCATCTCAGAGCAGTAAGACAAATGGAAATCTTAGCTACATCTATACTCATAATCAAACAAATACAAATAAATAATGCTTTTTCCCAAATAGTTTGGTTCCAGTACACTCACCTTCTCATTTTTAATTGCTATACACCTTAGAAATTATTTACATGTAAATATTCTGGTACCCTGGAATACATCCATGCAAGTCCAATAAATTAAACTGAGCAATGAAATTAATATTAGCTGCTGAATACTGCATTTATATAAACACTTGACTGTTGTTGTTGTTTTGTTTTAGTTTTTTTTTTTATTTCATTTTTCATACACTTCTTCTATATTCATTGTGCTTCTGACCCCAGACCTGTAGAGGCTTTAAAAATTAACAGCAAGAGGAGGTTTTCATTGCACACACACCACATGTTAACACTTGCATACATGACCACATGGCAAGACTATTTTCCTACAGTTATTCTAGGTATTTTACAGTTCCTGTGTAAAATCCTAAGCTATTTTCATATTATTTTGCTTCCATGAACTGCTACGGACTTAGTATTTCATATTTCATATTCACAACTTTCTAATGGAAAAGAAAAAAAAAAAAAAAGAAAAATTGAAACCTACCCTTCAAACTCTGCCAATTCTTTTTAGTTCCACTGAGTAGTATATTCCCTGTTGTAGCCAGAGTTGGTTTTGAAGCAAGGACCTCACTCAGTTCAGCAGAAAAAATACTTTACTTAAAAGCTTGTGGAAGAAATTTAAGAAAAGCTTGCTCTGTCTCTAGTGAAATCATTGCTATGATTTCAAAAGCTAAGAAGGATGTTCAATAAATACAGAGGGAGCTGAAGTCCATGCACCACTTTGTCTAAATAACCCTACTCATTCGTGGAACTGTATTGGAAATAGCTCTCCTTTGGTTTTGAAAACATTTCTAAGAAAGAATAATGCCTCAGAAAAGTACTATTATTCCTAAAACAATACATTCCAAACGCATAAAAAATCTGGAAAAATTCACTATCACTGTTAGCAGTAGTAGTTTTGAAGTAGAATTAATATTTCTGTCTATAATTACTTTAAGGACAATTAAAAAGAATTATTTTCTAAACAACTTTGAGAAATGAAGGAGGAAAATTAATCAGACAAGCTCCATCAAAAATATTTTAAAAGTTCGAGTTAGCAGTGTGGGCATCTGTGGGTACTAGGAAAAAATACAATTGAGTAATACAACAGATGCTGTAATCAATACTGTACTCAAAAATAAGAATGAACCATCAGTTCTGTAATGAATTAGCATTCACCTACATGAACAAATATTCTCTATTTCTCTTTCTTAAGATACGGTTAATTGAGGTTCATATTTTGTTGGTGATAACATTCAGTCACATTAAGGGACCCTAACCATTAGGCTCCTTGATTAAACAAAATCACAGAAATCATGCTGATGGAAAGCTTCATTATGAAAGGATAAATATCATCCTTCACCTGAACTGAGGACAGGAGAGATTCCTGATATAATAATGTCAGTTACTCTTCATATATTACTGTAAAATAAGTAAATGACAGCAGCCATTAAAAATAACAGCTTACAAGACTTGTTTGGTACATTTTATTTTCACAGATTTATTAAATATTGTACCTTATCTCTCCTCTATGAAATACACCCTGTGTTCCTGCCAGATTCTAAACATAGATGAAGGATTAGTCACAAACATTTTCCTCTTCTGTAAGCTCCTTCCAACATCTGTGCAAAATCCCTTACTGTGAACCCTGCCTAAGCCTCTGTAGTTTTGTTGAAAAATATTAGAAAACAGTGAAGGAGAGAAATCTTGAATTATATACCACACAATTCATAATATTTCATAAAGCACAGGAATAAAGAATACTGAGTAAATTACCTTTAATATCAAATTAAGGAAACAAATAAGTCCTTAGCAGAGTACAGTCTTTTAATACATCACTGTAAAATTTTGCTTTTCCTCACTGCTTCTTCTCAAAAATAATTAATAATTATTCAGATATTCTAATAATGATCTAACATTCCCACATTACTTTGCTAGTCTTTTCACTGCCTCTATTTTTGCATCATTTAGCTTCTTCGTTTGGATTCCAGCATTTGGAATGGCCCTCCTACCCAGTGTGTAAATAATATACACTCCTTTAATTCTCCTTAGTCACTAATTCTAGGAGCAACTTTAATTTATAAACTTTTTTTTTTTTTTTACTGGGGGAAATTTCTTTTAGAATTGCACTAAATATTAAAAATACAGCAGTGCCCTTTATAAACTATCTGTTTCTCATGTTGTCAGTAGTTACTTGTTATTAATGCTAAGCACACCGAAATGCCTCTAGTCAAATTAGTTTGTATCTTTTTATATAAACAGATATCACCTTGAATAGAGAACACTTATCTTGTTAAATAAATACAAATTGCAGAATTTTTAATTAATAAAAAGTGTTAGGTTTTCTTTCATATATTACCATTTCAGAGTTAGTAATAATACACTGAATTTGCTAGCTCAGTTCAAGGATTCAAGTTCTCACACTAATCCTTTATGTTCACAAAATACGACGTTGAAAATTTCATTAAAACGTTAAAAGTGGATGGCAAGAAATGCTAAAATGTCTTAACTCTAGAAGTTTTTTAACCATCCACGAGCAAAACAATGTTGCAGTAGCTGGTCAAAAGCATACAACACAATATAAGCATTTAAGGTAATAATAACAGTTTAAGGCCACTGTATGTAATCGAAATTACTGCTCGAATTTAGGGAAGTAAATTTTATTTAATTTAAAATAAATTTATTGAGACTACCAGCTTAAATGTTCTAACTCTCGCAAAATTACTCAAGATTGTCGCCCATGAACCACAAGTGCTCAGCATGCTGGGTTTGTTTGTTTGTTTGTGAGAAAGATTAATAACGCAGAATTAGAAACTCACAATTTAAAAGTATTTTGGTACTGTAACAGAAAAAGTGTACCAACCACATGATCCATAGTTCTTGTTTGTGATGGTACTTAAGAACACACTGAAAATAGGAAAATTTCTCATTGAAGTTAGCAGTAGCAGTAATAAATGAATTTTCTAAATTTTTGCTTTCTAAAAGCTAAGTTCATGCAAGACAAATTTTTTAAAAAAAGGCACTCAGATGGTCAAATTAATGTCAGGTGTAACTAAAAACTTTTATAAAATAAATATATTTCTGCTAATTTGTTTTAATTTGACTCATCTATTTTACAAAATGATGTTTTGTGACCACTGATACTATTCAAAATTATTTTGTTAATTAAAGTAAGATACAAAAGACAGCACATAGGTTTTTCTACCGAAGAACCAGGAACAGGCAAAGAGATAAAAAACTTGTGCCTCTGACAGTTCTTAAGTTAAATAAATGGCTTTTGTGATGAATTGCTGGTGATTAATCAGCTGAGTAAACTGAAATAGTCACATAAGGAAGCTTTGCTTTACAGGCTTTCTAATAATCAACATTTGAGGTTTGCAGATACTTTGACATTCACAGAAATAATCACTGAGATGATGATACCTAATCCAAGAGTAAATTTTCCACCAGAGAAATGCTACTTAAATGACCAGGTCAGTCTTGAATAAGCCAGCTCTCAATGCACTGAATGTGATTAAAGTAGTATCTCTTCATTTATGGATCTGGAAGTTTACAAATCCACCGCTCCTGAGGGGCTTTTAGCCTTCATTCAAAATCCTTTGGGTTTATGCATCTTCTCCATTGACTGACATTTCTCTTGGTGAGGTGATCGTATATTAAAATGCAAATTCAATGCATATTCTGAGCTCCTGCACAAGCTCCTTTACCATAATGGTATAATTCTAAGTTACTGGACTACATCATCACTGCACATATTTATTTATTTATTTATTTATTACCTTTTTAAAATTTTTTCTTTGATTACTTTATTTGACAAGAACTGTATTCATTACAGCCACAGAGCTAAAGACAGATAGTGTGAGAGTTTTACAGCAAAGAGGATAGTTTCAAGGTTAAGGATTAAAGAAACAGCTGTTTACCATGACTGTCTACAAATCTCAAGGATCTATTTCCCACCACTACTAATAAACACAAGCAAGTAAGTGAAGTTACTTGCATATAAAGCCCTCATACATGCATCATCAATTTAGGGAATGATGAAAGGCAAAGTGTTCAACTGCAAGGCAAGGGGAGGTTCCTTTTTATTTCCTTCTAAGTGATCTTTTATTCAAAGTTGTTCTACTTCTGCACAAGTTTCATGTATTAAATAGCCCAAAGAATCAGTGAAAGCCAGAAGGTTAGTTGGGACTTTTTAAATTATTCTTTAAAAGAAATGCTAATGACAAATAACACCATACAAAGATAGCTCTGTGTAAAATCAATTTTCCATGTTTTTGATGTGAAGGAGGATGCTCAGTTAAAGAAAAAACCAAACAAAACAACAATCGACAAACACTGAAATAGAGCAGCAATGATTATTTCTCAAAATACTTTTTAATGGTATTCTGTTAAATGAATTTTGATTTCTGTTTTTTCCAAGGCAGCAGAATATGGACTGCTTATGTGTAAAGAAGCAATGTTTCATCAGTGCAGAGCTCTGTAATTAATTCCGCTTTTAATTAATCAGCACAGTCTTGGTCAGCTATTTCAAATGTAACAACATATAAAGTAAAATCTACTGGTTACATAGCAAAAGATGCTGACACTGATAAATCATTCATCAGCAGGCACAGGTTTA
>NW_008608049.1:34148-123793 GCF_000691845.1 Merops nubicus
GTTTTTTCTGGAAAAGAAAATCATATATTAGTAAGGCCGCAAACCTAAGCCATTTTATGTTCTGTCAACAATGCAACTAGCTCAGTATGTAAGAAAAGGTCTTACCTTGTTTTAAGGATATTCAGAAACTGCAAAATTTCTGAAAACTGTATCAGCCTAAGAGCTCTTAAAAATCTTAAACCTGCATTAAAAAGAAAAGCTCTAGTAAATAATAATTTAAATGATAACAACATTTCACATAAAATGACAATGATCAATTCAATCAATATAAGAAGCATACAAAATGTCAAATACCTTTAAAATGTTCTTCCATATTTAATAGTTCCAAGATCCTTACCAGGTCTTTTTCAAATTGTTTTAAACTTATTTCCTTAATACATGAAATAGCCTACCAAAAAGCCTTAGTTTATGCAGGAAGCCATGGGAGGAGACATACAAGTTAAAAGCTATGAGGAAAAAAAATTACTGAGGTTCTGCTGGTAATTCTAGTGCATATGTCTTCCAGGCTGTCAAAGACACATAGATATCCAGAACCCCCCCAGTCCTCCAAGCACCCACATTGCTTAGTGAAAAATAAGAGATTATGGGCAACAGATCTGATAACCTGGATAAAGTAGACTGTGTATATGCCTGATTAAATTGGTAAATCTTAATGACGTAAAATCTTTTACTGTAATAATACTCCCTATCTCCACCCTAATTTAAAAAAACTCTCAAGCAGGAGAACATAGAAACGACACGTCCTCTCTTTAAAATTACAAATCTACTGTAACTCCTTCCATCAGACTATAGCTATAGGGACAGATAACACTTTGGCTACTAAAGAAGCAACTATTTTAAGAAAGAAATAGCCTTTTTGTGTTGAAATCAAGTTGTGTAATTAGCAGTTCCCAGACAACTAGAAAGCCAGCGAGACATACACAAAGAGAGTGTGTGCAACGGAAAATACTATGGAAGATTAAGGGCTTAAATTATTAAAAGAGAATTATGCTGATAATAAATAATTTGGCATCTTCTGCATATGAATAAAAGTACATTGTGTATTATACATATGCCCAGCTTATAAAATTAAAATAAGGCTTTAAGGATAATTTTTATTAGACAGTATTAGGAGTTACATAAAAAGTGTGTAACATGGTATTGCAACTGTTACAGTTAGTTCCATGACTGCTTCTTCCCATACATTCTCTTTATTGACATTTATTTTACCCAATTCCAGCACAATAAACCACTTTTTATTTCCAGAAATTTAAGGAAAGGTCCTGGCAAACATATAAACCTGGTCACAACTCTCATCACCTCAGTGGAGTCAAAAGGTCTCCCTCAAGAGCAAAGATGCGTATGGTACGAGGTATTTAAATCAAGGCTTTATTTCCACAGTAATCTTGGAAAGTTGTTAAATCAAATTTTTACTCTTACTAAGGCTCATAAGTAGCCTTATTTAGGCTTATGACTAGCCTTGACAAAGTAGAAAATCACTCCTGTCAATTACAAGGATATACATTTTCTTTTTTATTACTGACTATAGGGAACTCTGAAGATTAATTACAAATAGAAAATTTGATTTGGGTATCTTTTTGAAAAGTAATAAAATAATACTTAATTATAATCTTCAGATCCATTTGCAATTAGAGTATGATTATTTTGAATCACAGTGCTGAAACTGTGAGAGATGCGTCCCTCTGCTCCACTAGCAGTAGTTCCTTCTCCTGTTGCTTCTCCTGTCAAAACAGATGTGGATGGATAGGGATGCAAAAGACCATTAACAGCAACTCAAAACTTTCTCAGCTCTGTTCCATCCAGCTACCTGACTTAATACACTCCCTAGTAACTTTTTTAAAAAAGGCTGGTGGGAGAAAAATTCTTCCTTTCAAATGCTTTTCATTGCATCTGAAGTTAGTGAGATGGCTAAGTTATCCACCAGAATGTTTCAAAGAGAAGCCTGAGGAACATCAAAGTTAGTAATAAAACCTCTATCTCCGAAGTCACGGAACGCTTAAGAAAGACTTTATCTGCTGAGATGACTAGGAGTTCAGTGTATTTTTTTTTCTGAAAAAAAAGAAAATCACTACAGATTAAGTTTTGCAATTCCTACAGCCTACACTATTTTAAAAAATTTCCTTCAGAGAACAGAAAAAAAAAAAAAATTGAAGGGTTTGCTTGAACAGTTTTTAAGCAAACTTTTTTTTTTGGAGTTTGTTACTGAGTTGGACACAGTGCTCCAGGTGAGGTCCAACCAGAGCAGAGTAGAGCAGCAGAATTACCTCCCTCGACTTGCTGGCCACACTTCTCCTCATGTGGCCCAGGATGCATTTGGCCTCCTGGGGTAGGAGGGCACATTGCAGACTCATGTCCAGCTTCTCATCTACCAGCAGCCCCAAGTCCTTCCCTTCAGGGCTGCTCTCATCCCCAAGCCTGTATTGATACTGAGGATTGCCCCCACCCAGCTGCAGAACCTTGCACTTGGCCTTCTTGAACATCATGAGGCTCGCACAGGCCCACTTCTCAAGACTGGTGAGGTCCTTCTGGGTAATATCCCATCCCTATGGTACATCAGCCACACCACGCAGCTTGGTGTCATCTGCAAACTTGCTGAGGGTCTACTTGATCCTGCTACGTCATTGATGAGATATTAAACAGTACTGGTCTCTGTACAGACTCTCTGAGGGACACCACTTGTCACCAGTCTTCATGGGGACATCGAGCCATTGACCCATACAACCAATTCCTCATCCACAGAACAGACCACCCGTTAAAACCATATCTCTCCAGTTGAGAGAGAAGGATGTTGTGGGCAACCGTGTCAAAGGTCCTACAGAAGTCCAGATAGGTGACATCTGTAGCTCTTCCCTTGTCCACTGATGTAGTCACTCCATCCTAGAAGGCCACAAGGTTGGTCAGGCAGGACTTGCCCTTGGTGAAGTCATGCTGCCTGTCTCAAATCGCCTTCCTATCCTCCACGTGCCCTGTGGCACAGCATCTAGGAGGATCTATTCCATGAGCCTCCCAGGCACAGAGATGAGGCTGACAGGTCAGTGGTTCCCAAGGTCCTCCTTTCTACCCTTTTTAAAAATGGGAGCAAATTTTCCCTTCTTCCAGTCACCAGGGACTTCATCTGACTTCCAAGGGAATAGTAGAAAAAACAACTCTGAAAAGTGATCTGAACTAAATACATGAAAGGACTGGACAATGTCAGGGCTGAATCTGGTAGGTTTGAGTATCTTTGTTTCCACATAGGTACTCACTGCATCTTGTTCTCAGCTGCTGAGCATACAAGCATCCGTTAGGTCAGTGTTTGCCAGTGAAACTCACTATACCTGCAGTGTTTACTCCCTGTAGCAGTATTAACATAGTGTCAGTCAGCCAAAACAACTGTATATAGCAGGGACAATTTACACTGTACAATGCACCAGTGTGCATACCTCCCCAGCAGGTTATGCAACGTGAATACTTTGTGTGGTCTACTGGCAACATACAAGCTAAACTGAAACAAGGGAAATGAATAGCTATTTTTAAATCCTGACTGTGGAAAAGATAAGAGGTGCTGTCTTTGAATGAATCTGGCACTCTAAACCATTTAATAGCAACCACTTCTTGACCTCCTGTTAAATTACGTGCATTTTGAAAGACTGCAGAAACTCAGAGGTTTCAGCCTTATTCTTCAAATAAAGAGCTGCTTCTGAGAATAAACTGTACGCATAAAATTCAGATGAAATGAGTTTGCCCCTAAATGTACGATTATTTATATCACCTTGAACTTGGCAAGTGGATGATGAATCAACTGAATAATTCCCAGAGGTAAAGTTCACAAAGCACTTCATTCTGGTGCTGTTATTGATGACATCCAGAAGTACACTTGCAATCATACATCCATAAACTGTATGACACAGTAAGCCTCACAGCAAAACCTTGTTGCAAGGAGATGGTTGTCAAACTAAAAATGGTGTAAATTATTTAGTAGGTAATTTACTATGAATCCACATACGATCAAAATTAAAACAAGTTAAATAGAAAATATTTTGATAGGTGTAACTCAAGAGAAATTAATGACAAAGTGTTTGTAAAGAATAGCCTGTCTCTGAAAACTAATGACATGTAATCAATACCACAACGTTCTATGCTATGCTCTCTCACTGTTTTCAAATCAAACTTGACTCACGAGTAGAAAGATGTTTTCTCTTTAAGGCCCACAAACTCATCAAGCATAATCTTCTTTTTTAATATTTGTTTATGCATCAAGAATAGTAAGCAGGAGTCTATAATATGATCACTAATAAAAATTCCCATTTTCCCAACGCTGTCTCAGCTACAAATACAAATGTATACATCTCTCTTCCCTTAGCAATATTTGGGAATGTATTTCATATACATGGGGAAGAATAATTTCTTTTAATATGAAATAACTACAAAATTATTTTATATTTAAATGATAAAATCAGTACTTGAGGTAGGGTAACATTCTTAATGTATTACAGTAAAGCCTGCTCTGATTTTGCACATTTCATAGGATCCTGCCTCTTTGAGTTATTAACAAACTTCTGAATGGAATGCTCAGGAATTACTGTCTGTTTTATCTCCATCATGTCACTCACCTTTTCGTGAGCAAGAGGTTTTATGTCAGAATTTTCTGATGCAATTTGACTGGAATCAGATATAGTCTTCTATACTACAATATATATGGAAAAATAAGTATCAAAAGATTTAATTTACCTAGAAAATTTCTCTAATCACAGGAAACATATACAGATAAAATGAAGGGCCTTTTCAGTTGAGTCATCCATTTAGAAGCAGAAGACTAACAGAGTATGCTTCTGAGCTGTGTTCGTTTCAGTTGCAATGCCCAGGATAGAGCTAAGAGAGTCAAAGATTACCATATCAGGGAAAAAAAAAAAAATAAAATTATCAACCAGATGTCTTTAACAGTATGACACAAAGAATTTTAGTCAATAGGGTCTGCCTCTAGTATAATAATTGGACTTAGAGGTATGAAGATTCAAATGAACTTCAAAGCACAGCAGAGAATTATTTTCTTACTGTGAAAATATTTAACTGCCTGTGTTATCTGTACAGCTAATGGACCATTTTCAAAGCAAAATTAAAATGTAAAATATATGTGTAGTATGCGCTATTATTTTACTAGGTAATTTCCTGGATAACACACGTGGCGTACTTTTATTTCAGATTCTGAGTGTTCAACCTGGAATCTGTTAAAAAACAAACAAACCAACCAAAACCACCACCACCACCACCACCACCACAAAACATGAACCACACCTGACTCCCAGAGATCAAATGCCTATATCTCCTGAAATTCTATATACTGAATTTAGACATGAAAATTTGACACATCCACATATTTCAGGCCGATTTTGAACGGTCCCAAGAGGCCAAACACTGTCCAGAAACCTGAAATCAATATTAAATATTATAGAAATCAATGACCTGTGCAATAGGAAACAAAATACTATGTTGAAATCTATCCTATGGGCTAAATCTAGCATAAAACAGGAGTAGTTTTTTTTCATTCCACTATATACTTGTTCAGTACCGTAAAGTGAGGTGCATATAACTCTCCAGCTATTATTTCCCAGCTCTTTACAAAGGACCCAGTAATGTGGATCTTTAGACAAGAATAGTGATATTAACAAGCCAAATAAACTATGCACCAGTAGTAATATAACTGCAATAGGAAATTATTTTTTCTATAAAGTTTACGGCAAAACAAACACTATTTTAAGCTTTATTTGACTTTATAGTCTTATAGGTACTGAAATATCATATTTTCCTGTCAGACAAACAATGTTGCAGTCTCTCTGCTGAACTGATGCTTTCCACTGGATTCCTATACAGCAACAATCAGGATTACTCGTAGGTTACAAACCTACAACCTTGAAAAACGAAATTTACAATTTTAAACCTATGAAGAGGAAGAGAAGGAAATCACAAGCACCAAATTTGTCTTTAGCGAAATTCTAAATGACAGAAACAGAGATTGGGATATTTCTTCATTCAACATAAGAAGTTAATCTACCAGCCCAGCATCAAGCACTACATTATTTCTCATGAATGAGATACATAATCTCTTTCTTATTACCATATGTTGCTTTTTCTTGCTTACTGACAATAACATATACAAAATAGTGGTATAAGAATTCAATACACCAAGGTTCTACATACTATTTCTGTTATATCTGATAAACCACCCATTCATCAGAACGCTATCTTCATCAAACCTATCAGTGGCCACTTCTACTCTGTATTTCATTAAGACCATATGGTTTATTGAAGACTGAAAAAACCAGAATCCATATTTAGGAAATCAGAACCTTTTTTGAGACACATATAATGGAGGGATAATTTTAGAATGAAAAAAACAATCCTATTCTGAATGCCTTCAAACAGCACAGCAGAGCAACCTGAGATTCCACTCCCTGTAGGTAGGCTTGAAAATGGAAGTTCAAAGAACAAGAAAAGAGGAAATAGCATAGGAGGAAAAGAATCCCCTATTCCATAGAAGCAACACACAAAATATTTTGCTACATTTTCCTGCCCCTGTAATGCAAGTGTAAAAGGAGGGAAAATAAACCACAGCATGAAAAAAATCAATACCTATGAACCAGGACAGTAAACCTGCATCAGGTTCAGAATCTAGAGAGACTGTGGACTCATCGCTTTCATAAAATGTTGTAACAAAGACTTGTTACCAAATCTCTCTGCTGCACATACCTTTAACTTACTTTTACATCTGTTAAAACAGTGACAGCAGTTTTAAAAATAATTTAATAACTCCTCTCTTGCAGAATATCACATTCCATCCTTCAATAAAGACTAGGTTACTTGATTCTAGGTTAACACTGAACCCCTTTGATGAAGGAAATATAAGCACATTACAGCATGTGTTGGGAATGAATTTTTCCTATAAAGCAACTGAAATACTGCAGCTATTTTGAAGTTAAGAAATTGAAATCAATATGATTTCAGAAGAGAATAACACTAGCAGCACAGACAGAATCACAAGCTACAATTCTGAAGAAGCAGTTTAGAGATGGACCTTACCCCAGTATGAGCCGACCCTATAACAAGACACCAAGGAGTTTCGAAAAGTACGTTGTTCTTCCTTTTCAGGGATACTATGTCCAGCTTTGATACGATATCCATTTGAGAACAATTCTCCAAGAGATTTTTTACGCCTTCTAGTACTTTTATAAGTTTCTGTACGTGTGCCCCCAGAAGTGTTGTGGTAGACTAAAATCTTGCTGGGAATCATGACTATGTATCTTCAGCTTCAGGAGCACCGCACCTAAGTATTGTGGTCCAGTCTTCAGTCACAGCATCCACTAACAGTGAAGATAGTCACATATTTACTCTTCATTTTGCTAATTCAGCATCAATATAGAGAAACTGCACAGAGTTCTTTAACAGAACTTCTCCTTGGAAGTAGATTTAACTGGACACAGGATAATGCAAAGTTCACCTTTACATGTTGTTACCAAAAGATAATTCAGTATAATCTAGTCCATTTCTGTTAGCATGAACAAACAGAATTAATTCAAATACAAAACTCAGCCTCACAAAACAGACTAAGAGAATCACAGACTGGATGGACAAAACAAATCACAGAAGCAGACAGGCAGTGCAGATGCTCCTCTGATCCGTGATGTATTAGGGCTTAAAAGCCATCTTCTATCCGGATATTACCACATAAGCTTCTTTCAGATACACGAAAGAACCACACCCATCAATCCAAAACCCACAAATGTAATGCTGTTCACTTGGAATGAACAGGTAGTCTCACGAAGAATACAATTCTTATAGTTCATGTACATAAAGGGAATTGTTTACTGTATATTGTTTTCTTTGGCATCTTTACATATCTATCTTACATTAAAACTACTATAGGCAGAGGTCACATAATCAGCCAACTCTTACAGGATTTATCCCTGATGAAAAACCCAAACAAATAAATACAACCTTTCATCTAATCCCAGTTAATGACAGCTATATTACTGAAGAAAAAAAAAAAACAAAAAAAAATTTAGCCAGAGCAAGCAAGAGCACAAAGAATAGAGTGCACTAGTCCTCTCAGACTCACTCTGAATATTCACAAAACTGGTATTTTTTTTTTTGTCAGCTACCATCTCATTCAAACAGAAAAAGCTCTTTAAAATAAAATGTAAATGTGAGATATTAGCTTCCATGATATATGGTATACTTTCTTAGTTAATTTTCCTGCTTTACACATATCATACAAACTTAATCTTGAAAAAGCTATCTTCATTTTGAGGAATATGCATATCATTCCTATTTTTTGTCCCCAGAGGAGCCACAAAGATACATACGCCAAAAATATATCAATGCCATCTGGAGTACAACGCAAAGCAGATACTAAAATAGACTGCGCCATGAGCTTATAGGAAACATACAGGATCTCAGGGCATTTTGGAAATGTTAACAAAGGGTGATAATGCTAAATACAGAAATGGAGAGAACGGTACAAACAAATTTCAAATTTCATGTAATATTCAGTGAGTGAATGAGGGGCAAACCACTTCTGAGACTAGTAGAACAGTTTTTGATTCTTCATATATGCAAGTAGACATACATATAACTGTAAGCACTTGAATCATTCCTCTCAACTTGGAAAGATTTGAACAAGGTAGTACTTATTCATGTTACTAGTCACATCTTGTACAGCTCAGAAAGAACACCCTACTTTTTACCATATAAGGCATACTATTTTTCTTTTTTATTTATCAGCCTGAATAGCATTATGATCTTGTTATTATCCGATTTCAAACCTGTCATTAGTGTACTTCGTACTTAGTACAGGAAATGTTTAGGTGTAGAATCCATTTGCCTTGTGAACCTGGAACATCGCTAACGTAAAACTGTTCCCAAGTAACAAATAGCAAGACCCAACCCGTTTAATTTACGTAACCTATATTTGGGGTTTAGTAATCTGACAGTATTCCTTTAACTCCCTCAGCTCCCTGGCACAGCTAGATATTAATCTGAAGTATTTACCCCCAAACTAAACAACATTCATTCTGTTCTAAGGAGCTCTAGGATGACTTATTAAAACCTATTATACCTTCAATAAACCCAAGCTATTTAAAGTATGTTATGCGTGAAGATTTCTACATTTTCAGCAGAAGAGTACCCTTACGGAATATCACCCCATTACCCTCCTTGAACTTGCCATAAAAATGGTTTCATACATTTATGGAAGCATTGTTACAATTAAATGACTACTTGCTTATAAAGTCCAGCCCAAATGTGAAACGATTATTTTCATATATTCAGGAGAAGAAATTAAGACTTCTTTGGCGCTGAGCTCCAGTCTACCTTTCTCTATGCAGACACTAGGTGCTTACTGTATCATCTTATCAGAGCACAAAGAAAGAATAGAACTTTGGCGTAAAGAACAAATGTACTGGCTAGAAGTGAGCACGAAGTTATTGGAGTTCACAGTTCTGAGGGATATGGGTCAGGCAAGAAGCAAAGTCAGGACCCTGAATTTTAGGAAAGCAAACATCCAGTTTTCAAATTTCAGGTGAAGTCCCTGGTGATGGGAAAAAGGGAAAATTTGCTCCCATTTTTAAAAAGGGTAGAAAGGAGGACCTTGGGAACTACTGACCTGTCAGCCTCATCTCTGTGCCTGGGAGGCTCATGGAATAGATCCTCCTAGATGCTGTGCCACAGGGCACGTGGAGGATAGGAAGGCGATTTGAGACAGGCAGCATGACTTCACCAAGGGCAAGTCCTGCCTGACCAACCTTGTGGCCTTCTAGGATGGAGTGACTACATCAGTGGACAAGGGAAGAGCTACAGATGTCACCTATCTGGACTTCTGTAGGACCTTTGACACGGTTGCCCACAACATCCTTCTCTCTCAACTGGAGAGATATGGATTTGACAGGTGGACTGTTCTGTGGATGAGGACTTGGTTGGATGAGTAGTGATCAACGACGCAATGTCCCAATGAAGACTGGTGACCAGTGGTGACCCCTAGAGGGTCTATATGGACCTTCTTCATCAATGACATACACAGCAAGATCAAGTACACCCTCAGCAAGTTTGCAGATGACACCAAGCTGCGTGGTGTGGCTGATGTACCATAGGGATGGGATATTACCCAGAAAGACCTCACCAGTCTTGAGAAGTGGGCCTGTGCGAGCCTCATGATGTTCAAGAAGGCCAAGTGCATGGTTCTGCAGCTGGGTGGGGGCAATCCTCAGTATCAATACAGGCTTGGGGATGAGAGCAGCCCTGAAGGGAAGGACTTGGGGCTGCTGGTAGATGAGAAGCTGGACATGAGTCGGCAATATGCCCTCCTACCCCAGAAAGCCAAATGCATCCTGGGCCACATGAAGAGAAGTGTGGCCAGCAAGTCGAGGGAGGTAATTCTGCTGCTCTACTCTGCTCTGGTTGGACCTCACCTGGAGCACTGTGTCCAGCTCTGGAGCCATTAGCACAAGAAGATCATGAATGTGCTGGAGCAGTTCCAGAGGAGGGTTATAGAAATTATGAGATGTGTTATCCTTCCTCTCCTTCAGGTTGCTACTTCTGAAACTACTGTGTAAATGTCAATATTCTACAAGAAATGGCCCATAAAATTTTCATTGGTCCTGTTTTAAATAGGGTATAAAATATTATCCATAGAAAAAAAACCCACATGATGTGTCTAAATGTAAAACTATACAGGTTGGTGAACAACTTAGTAGCATTGTCTACGGGTTATAACAAAATCAGAACAATCTAATAATCCTTCTGCCAACAATTTACCACTCATTAATCTCACTAAATGTTTTAGAAGGTGAAACTTTACAGTTTCTGTAAATTCCTGAAGAAATGCATGTATTTGCAATATTTATTTATATCCCAGTCTGAAAGTCTTCAGATATTAAACCATTTTCAGAAAACTTGGCAGTAGCAGGAATAAAATCAGTCACTAGACATGTAATCTTTAAGTTTACTGCTTTATACCACTTCAGGCAATGACTATGTCACACTCCATAAGACTGGCAGAGATATACCCCATAGTGAATGAATAGCAGATCTTTATATAAAATCAGTGTATTATCTTGTAAGCATCATATTTTATAAAAAAAGTATTATCCCACCAAACTTACATTGCTACCATTTTTAACAAAACACTGAAAGTGTGAAGCGAAAGAAAAACACTATTCATAGTCACCTCATGGAAAAAAAGAACTAGGAAGAAAAGGAATTTATTCATCTCTTGGGTTTGGTGTTTTTTTTGTTTTGGTTTTGTTTGTGTGTTTGGTTTTGTTTGTTTGTTTTTATTTGTTTGTTTGGGGTTTTTTTTTTATAGTTGTTTAAACCTTTCTAGATACTGAAGTCCATATTCAAAAAGGATATTATATATATATAAAACTCTTTGATTTATAGAGAACTGGTCACTTTACTGATGATGGTACTAAAATCAAGATGACCCTCATAATAAGAGGTTACACATCACTAAGCTACCCTTGCAGACAGATAGCACTGAAGGTTGTAAATTTGGGGTTTGTTTTTTAAAGTGCCCATTACAACTCAATATATTGTAGTTTCACTTCCCAAAGAATTACACATTAGCATCTCTATAATTTTCCCTGGCAACCATCATGAACAAAGTGTACTAAAATCAGGAATATGCTGTTCTGAAAGGTTGTAACCATGGGGCAGGACAAATGATAACAAATGCAAAGGAAGGATGAAGGCCAGATCTAAAGCCTGACTCATGCTGCAGAACGTTGGTTTAAAAAAAGACCTGCAATTCTGCCTGTCTTTGCTATTGTGACTCACAAGGCAGAGACCATAACTGCCAAAGATACAATGCACATACTATGAAATAAGACTTCAGAAGGAGTCAAATATTTCAGTTCTAATCAATGGATATGACATGATGCACCCTAGTAACTGAACGTCAGACTTTGAATTGCACAAAGGAAATATTTAACGAATACATATAAACAGATACATACAGATATATTAATTATGAACCGGTTATGAAAATAACACAACACCAAATTTTATATGTGATTGTGTTCCAAGTGTAAAAAAAAACCAACAAAACAAAACAAAACAAAACAAAACAAACAAACAAAAACAAAAACAAAAACAAAAAAAAAAAAAAAAAAAAAAAAAAAAAAAAAAAAAAAAAAAAAAAAAAAACACAACCACCACAAACAAACCACCAAACCATTTTCTGACCAGATCTGTGCCAAACTTCATAAAATACTTAGGTCTATCCAAAAGAAGTTATACCTCTTTTGCTCAGCATAGAGAATGATTCCTTGCACATGGTGTAAATTTATATTGTACTAGCAACAAACAGAATATTTCATACCAGTCAATAGATTAAGAATTTAGGTATGAAATTTCATAAAAATCAAAGATTATGGTGTGTTAACTGGTTTTGGGAACTCTAACTATCATATGCATCCATACATCCCTAATTTCACCCCACACCAGTACTAAAAAGTAGTCTTTACTTATTGTGTATTGTATCACATTTAAATACAAAGTCTGAGAATTGCATCAATTCAGCATTAAGGCTGAATAAGAACAAATCCAGTAAAGGGAGCAGCGTTTCAAAATCCCCTCTTCAAATTCATGTCAGACAGCAAATCTGTGATCTGCAGACTCAGAAGCAAATTCTTAAGGAGTTTCAAGTGCACACAAGTACTTGCTCTAACAGACCAATATTACCAAATCATGAAGAACAGGTAGGGAATATTTCTGTGCACTATCAGAGTAGATTTGAACCGGTGCCTAGAAAAATAGGTGTCTGATGTTTTCCTAGAAGATGCTGTTCCTCCAAGTGCATGCATTGCTTGCTGTTTTCCAATGAATGAGAAACATTTCTTTTACAATGCACCCTGCACCCTGTAATTGCATATAATTTTCTTTAGACAAATTTCCAATGTAAAAGTGAGCATGAGAGAATCCAGAAGAACCTATTGTGGTTTGCTTTTATTGTCTAGGTGTCTCTGCTTTTACAGTGCTGATATCTAAACTGTGCCCACAATAGGAAGGAAAGTGAAACAATGCAGGAGAATCCAAACTCAGTGATAATATGGAAATTAAGAGGAAATAAAAGCTGGGATCACATCCTTTCCTTTACAAATTATCCAATATAATTTGAATTTATACTTGCAATATTTACATATAAAGACTTAGATGTCTACTGACTGTCACACAATGATGATGTACATTGCCTGCCAACTAACCACTACAAAAAATAGCTTTTCTTTAGGTTAGCATTATCCTATCCATGTATCTAGCCATTATTAAACACTTAATTAAGAATTCTTTAATAAGTGTTTAAATTTTAAATAATTAAATTGCATAAAAATTATAATCTACAATACAAATGTTAATAATAATTATTACTCATATAATCACTTAAGTACATAATTTAAAGGTGAAATTCTAAGTAATAGTGTATGTATTACCAACAACAGCCTTCACATAAAAGAACATTTATAAGAATCCCTATGGGATACAGAATTTCAATAACAGTTTTGGAAGTCGGATGTTGAATAGGAAAGAGTCACAAAGGTTTAATTTTGAAAAAAAGAGTAAATACAAAGGCTGTGAAAGGTTTTCAAACCATATTAGGATTTTATATTTATCCCATTGTGATTATTTCTTCTTCTGTCACAGGGTTGAAGAGTCATTACATCCTTGAACTTCACTGACTCACTTGACTTACCTCAGAGAAAAGCACCCCAGAGTGGAATTAAGTGAGCAAACTGATATAATGTGAAAATAATAATCATTCTGACATCAGCACACAGCATCAATGCCATACTCAGACACCAACACTTCAGCCAGCCCATAGCAATAAAAGATGTTCCTGCTAGGATATAGAGGTATGCATACACATCCCCAAAGTGTAGCATCAACAGAAATTATTCTATATCTTCAATCACACAACACTTTGCAGGACCAAGGGGCTGTAGGGTGGATGAATGAGACTGGCACTAACTGGTGGCTGCACAATGGATGGGAAGGAACCAGTGTACCTCTCTAGTGCAGCAAGAACCCACCCCTACAAAAAACCTTCTACACTTCTAAGGGAGATTCTTCCACACAGTAAAGAGTTCAACAAAGAAAAAGATAACTAGCAATTTGGAAGAAAATAAAGCTGATAGTTTATACTGAACAGCAAAGTAGGTGATAATGAAGAAATAACCACTGGGGACTTTTGGGTATCTCAGAAATCCCATAATGCAGTAGACTAAACCGTTTTGATCTCAGACATCTTTGCTTATGAGGGACTGCAACATTTTCATTTTGATTACACAGATTATTGTCTCCAGATATCTTGACTTGAATACAAAAACTCTTGAAAAAGAACTTGATGCTTAAGGTACCGTATAGCCAGGTGTTTTTCAGCTAAACATCCACAGTGTTGCTATAATATCATTTTCAATAAAACCAGCACCCTGTGCAGGATAATGGTGAACAAAATGCTGTGTACTAGACCTGCCCCTGTACAAGGCATTTGTTACAGGGGCATTTATGTGCCCCTGTACAAGCACATATACCTTGTACAGCACATTTCCATCTACCTTACTTTATAGAAGGTGATTTAAAAAGAAGGTGAAATAATTTCCCCATATTACCCATCTACATAACTCAAATATGAAAAGAGCTTTAGAAAAAAAGTTTTATCTAATGTAAGTTTTAGTGATGTAGAAAAGCACATTTTTCTAAGTTTAAATGCTATTTTTAAATTAAAAGGTGCATTATATTGTTTTTGATGTTTATCTACCATCTGTTATATTTTTACTAGCAACAAACAAAAGAGCTGATAACATCAAATAGGATATTTTTCCAATATTTCGGCTTTTGGCCTGAAGTAGCAGCTAAGGAGATTTCATAAGAAAGCCTGCTTCTGGCAAATGCTTCTGCAGTTTTGATGACAGGATAAACTTAGATAGATAGTTGGAACTTAAAATACCAAGAAAATACAAATTCTTTGGTTTCATATCCCTTTATACATATAAGATCAGAGAATTAAAATTGGTGATAGATTTAGAGCAAAATGTTTCATAACTAACATAAGCCTATATAAAATTTGCAAACACAATGTACTAATTTTTTTCAAGAAGAATTAAGAATTAAAATGCCTGGATCAAAAAAGTGCACTCCAAAGCTTAGTAGCAGCTTTTTTAACGCTGCTCCATATTTAAAAGTTTGCTGAACAGAATAACTGGGAATAGTGTCAAAAAGATCAAAAAGCATGCATTCATAAAGAACAAGCAAATGATGCACTCTGAGCATCATTAGCTTTATTGGCAAAGACTTTCTGGCAATCCATCAGGTATACCACTGCAGTGCAAGCAGTTATGGAGGAATCTATAACTTCGGAGACACCTCTGAAGAAATGTCCTTCCACTTATGGACTGGATTTTCTCTGCTCTATTTCTGTTTTTATTATTTAGAATTTGAGATAGCATGACCCTAAACATTGCTGAAGGCGGTAAAAGGGTTAATGAAAGCTTAATGTCTGGAGGTCAGCAGTGATTCAAGAATAAGCCCTGCATAATTTAAGCATGGACACTATAAATAAAGAAGTACTAGAAAACCCGAGGCATTCAAAAAATTTATCTGAAACAAATGACAAAAAGTGGTACATATAAAGTTGAATGAAGGAATTGCCAAAAGATTATTGAAAGGATATGAATGATCTGGCTTACATAAACTTTCACTCTCACTTGAGAAGGTAAGTTCATTCAGAGCTCTCTGATATTCACTAGGAACAGCCACCATACAAACTTTCTAAAGCCTCATACGGAATTCCTAGCATCCGTTTATACCAATTTCAGTACTGATGCTGAACTAATGAGGGCTATATGGCCATCTCAACACATTTAGTCCCAGACTTAGAAGATAAAAGAGATCCTTTAACCTCTGTTACAGAAGTTAAATACTTAGAAATACAAAATGAGCTCAAGCTCAAAAACAGTCACTGGAAATCATAGAACTCATGTTAAAAGTACCGGGATATAAATCCTCATGTTCTAGGTATAAGGTTTTCTGCTTTGGGGCTCATGAAGATATTGAATTACTTATAAAGTAGTATAAACAACAAGCACTGAAATTTTGAAGTTGAGAAGATCATACTGTACAAATACATTACTCAATTTATTAAAAAAAGTTAACAGGAAATCAGTGAAAGACGACATCCAGGGGAAAAAATACAGGATAACGTATGACCAATAGATTGAATGTCTATAAAGTACTGTACAAGTTAACATACTACCTTGGAACAAAGACAAGAAATTTTTTCAACTAGACTTTCAGTTCACTTTTAAATATAAGAAACAAGTAGTTTCTTATAAAAATAATCTTCTTTCTCATATTAGTATTCAGGAAAGTGTGCAAGTCAGGTATGTGCCACAGGTAGCTCAGGAAAATTTGGAGAGCAATCCAACTAGTGATAATGCAATGATCAATTTGGACACTACAAGTAGTATTTTTAAGTGTCCCACATGCAAAAGAATACAAATGCCAGAAGTAAATTATGGGTTCCCTATGCAGTTTGAGGGAAAGGATTTTCTTCTAGAACATTATTTCACATTCTATTAAAGACAAAACTGTACAGTTTGGTTAGCCTTCATTTGAGGAAAAGGGACTTAAGACCACCAGAGAACACAAGAGCAGTAATTAATTAAATTTTAAATTGATAACAAAAAGCAGGATAAAAAAAAACAAACAAACAAACAAAAACAAACCAAAACATTAGAGTGTTTTATCACATAATATCTGGATTCTGAGAACATATTTTGATAAGACAGGAAGGGATAAGGAGAGAAGAAAATTACATAAGAACTTCCAAAACATGCAAAATGTTTGGCTAATAAGAGGAAATGCAGTGATACATTTTTCAGCATAAATACCATATAATGATATTCTCATCTTATTACTATCCTAGAGGGAATGTGACTGAAGAAAATGTCAGTGAAAATGTTAAAATCAGTCTTCTAAACTACTTAGAATTTAGAATTTCATCTATACCAAAATAACATTCTGTGTTCCTGAATCACTACATTTGGAAGATAATTGTTATGAATGTTTATGGATCAATATCCAGAAAAAAACATGAAGTAGAACATTAACCAATGATGACAATAGACAATTCAGGTATATAAGCTAATGTAAATTCTAGCTGCTTATTTTCCTTTCTACGATACACATGGGAAAAAAAAGTTTGGTTTAGATCATGGAAATATCTATCTGGAAACCATATGCTAAAGAATACTAATATACCTTTAGATCTAAATATTATAACTGTGAATGAATACTAAGAGTATTTCATTGAAGGGAGGGTTATATATAAGCTGCCAAGATATATATATATCTTGGCAGACAAGGAAAAACTGAATATGGAGTTAATATTTAGGCTGTTTAAATGGAAATATTATTACAACCAAAACCAGAAGACAAAGTAGTAATATATATTTTGCATATTGAACCACCAAGTTTCAAAAAGAAGGAAGCGTTTATGAACCATGTTAACCAATCAAAGACTTACTGCATTGCAAATAAAAGACATTCTAACTGCAGAATTCTCCTACAGAAGGATGGTGGCCATTTCATTAATAATAGAGATAAGGCAGAAGTGTCTCACATATTTATTTTATAGCTGAGAAAAAGTCAGTCATGTAATGATGGCATAGCTGTCTGCCTAAGGCGACTAAGGAGATTGCTAATAAACACTTCCATTTAAGCCAGACATTTTTAAGTAATCATGTCTGGGTAACTCGTGTCCAGTAGTTTTAAAAATTCACTGTGTGAACTTTTTAATGTTGGTTTTCAGTGAGCCTGCCACAGAGTTTATAGCAGTTCCAGAAATATTTAAGAAAGTTAAATGTTATTTCCATATGTTCAAAAGAAGAAACCATAGGCTTATTAATGAATCTTAGACAAAAAAAAAAAAAAAAGGAATTCTACTACCAAGTAATTAAGTGGTCAAGAGAAAGAATTATATTTACATTTATATTTTAGAAAAACATCCTATCCCATTAGCTTTTCCATTAAGTTCCATGTCTGAGTGATAAAGCTATGAATACTGATGCAATTTACTCAGCATTGCTATGGTACTCATTAAATGGACCAAGAACCATTAAGTCTTTAAATGAACCTTGTATATCTTCCCTGGAATGTATTCTTGACCTTCAGTTGTTTAATACTTCTATTAATATTCGGGAGGGAAAGTAAAATCCACATACTAGTGTTAACCAATGATACTAGAGTAGTAATGTTTGATAATGAAGAGAAGAAGCTAGTGACAGGCAGGGCTTTGGATCATGTGTAAAGCAGGACGGCAACAAACTATATGCAGTTGTTTAATGTTTGTCTTAAGCAAACTTAAGACTGGATTTTTTTTTATTTTCCCCATTAAAGATGCTTTTTTGCTCAACTAGGTTTTTCCTCTCAGATGGAGACAAGAGGGGAAAATATTCAAGAAGTCAATGCAGTCTATCCAGCCAGCCAGATAAATCAGGAAGGACTTTTATTCAAATCAATATAACTGGTAATAGCTATGATAGTAACTTGCAATAGCTCCTCAGCTGTCAGAGGGTATGATTACTTTTGGGCTAAGCCTGCCACTCAATTACACAGGAAAAAAATCAAGATACTCCCCTATTTGTGGCCCCTCCCAGTCAGCGCAGGATAGAAAAGAGAATTATTTAACATGCATTTTCTACGCAACTCACAGTGCCACTCACAGACAGTGAAAGACTGGGAACTGGTTGACTTAAATTATTCAGTCTACCTCAAAATCAGAGTTGTAGGGAAGCAAGCACATAGTTTCTATGAATGTCAGCTAGATGACAGAAGTAATGAGACTTGACTCTTGTACTGTTCTTGGCTTTCTCCTCTGCTTCAGCATCTTTTGGCTACCTTGGTTGGCTTCTCATCAGTGGAGGAGACAAAAGCATATTTTCACAATTGCATGCAACAATGTTCATAAGAATTCATCCTGAATGTTATGATGTATACAATTTGTCACATGGTTACCTTTTGCTATTAATACTGTAACAACTTAAAAGCCTGTTGTGAGTCTCATTTTGACTGGTACTCATCAAAATGTACATGGCTCTGTAAAAACGGAACTGATTAAAGTATCAAAAAATTGTTGTTTGTAATATAAAATAAATGTGAATAGTCCATTCAATGACACATTATTGCCAAATCATCAAGCAGATTGAGTATTCAGAACTATTTTCATTAAATTTATTCTGATACCTGTTTGAAGGTATTTAAAGTGTACAAAGAAACATTACTGTACAGAGAAGTAGTACATGTACATAAAATACACTTAATCTAGGAAGTTTTGCAGAATTTAGCTTCTACTACATGTAAAATAACTTACAATGCAAGTAAAATCACACAAAATGCTTTAAAGCTGTATAAAATACACTAGCTTTGTAAAAAATATTGTAGAATTTGGATGTGCATTCAAAGTTTTCGCCAATAGATGGCAGAAATACACAATACTTAACCAACAAAATCATTGCAAATGATTGGCAAATTTAAGGTGCTATTAAACGGATAGTTTTGAGACCTGTGGATGAAAGGATATGAACGATCTGGCTTACATAAACCTCCAATCTTAGCTGAAAAGGTAAGCTCTTCTAATAAGTTCTTATAAAGTTGTGGAGCTCATAATTCCTTTTTCACATTGGTATCCCTACAGTTCAGTTACCAGAGCACTTCTTTGTGTCAGTGTAACTAAGGTACTGCTTTTAAGTTCCACTAAAACACATTTTCCAAAAGAAATAAAGTGTTCTGCAGATTCAAATATGGTTTCAGGCTGAGCCATTCTGTAGATGGCATGTCAAAAAAAGTCTATAAGGTATCAAAACAAATGTTTTCATGGCACAGATTTTTAATTAAAGCTTCAACTTGAAGCACAGTTGTTGGATGGCCAGAAGACATTCACACCATCAGCTTAACTGTCTTAATAAGACACACTGCTTTTTCTTAGAGATAGAAGACATCTATCTCTTTCCACAGAGGGAAACCAATTTCATTCTCCAACTCACAGAAATAGTGCCTGTCTACCAGAGATGTTGGAAACAGTTTTCTCACACCAGGAATTGATACTGAGACCACAAGCCTCATCCAAAACTGAGATGTTTCTAACAGAACCTGGACAGAATCTGAGCAAAGACTGGAAAAAAAGGATCCTCTCTTATCCATAACTATGCTAATCACCACACAGAAAGATTTGTTCTCTATGCTCTGTATGTGTCTACATTTGCATCTGTTGTCTTCTTTTCCCCGCTGTAAATCTTGAATTATTTTCTGAAAATATAGCATGGCTTCATCTGCAGTTTAGACTCAAAATGATGTCAGGGAAGTAGAACATTGAAATAATCTTCCTGATAATAGAATATATTCGGAATCAAACAGTTCCTATTGCTTGAGACTTTGTACAAAAGAATAGATGAAGCACACAGGAAAAGGAAATTGATTAATAGACCTTTTCTATCTTTAATTTCTGTAATTCAGCAATATGAGACACTACCAAATCCATATATCAGGCTTTACTTAAATCACTGTAGTTCTAAGGCTGATTGTCCTCATTTGCATATCCTTGTAAACCTGAAACCAAGATCACATTTTCCATGTTTAATCTTCCTCTAATAATACCATCCTGTCAAGGCAATTTATTCCAATACAGTCTGCTCATAAAATCAGTATTTTCTTTCATAAGCACACAAGTACATGATAAAAGGCATTTCAGTTATTTGAAGTGCCTTTGCTACCATAGAAGACAGAATAACATTTTTAAGTGGTGTGTAGAGTATTTATAAATCACAGTCTTTTGTTGCAGGGTTCTCCAACTTGGCAAACAAGCAAGCTATCCATTGAAATGAAGATCTGAACCTGAAATTTACCTTTGATATTCAAATCATGATGACTTTGTATTAAAAAAAAAAATAAATGTTTTACAATGGTATTATTTCTCCCAATGCATATTCTTTGGTTTTATCCAACAACTTTTTTAGTGTACCTTCATTTAGACTATAAAGACAGTATCCACACTCACAAATGCAATGCAATAATTTGGTTTAAATTAACTGTCAAAATTACCTGTAAAATCTCAAGAGCCAGAAACTCCACCCATTCTGGGTGCCCAAAGTATTTGAGTTCCAAAGGCAGAGTAAATTTTGCCATTACTTTAAAAGGTGTGAAGGAATAGACACATTAACACACTTCAGTGTAATTGCTTAAAAATCCTTCAACACAGCATCTCAAAATAATAACTCGCTGATGTAAATTACAGATATGTCAGTGATCTCAATAATTTACATTCTTGAATTAGTGAATTATTTCACCAGGGATAATTTTCCCTAAAGTGAAAAGCCCTTTGGAATAAACACAGTGGAAGCAGGTGCGAAGCTCAGACATTGTAAAAATGTCATTCCTAAGATGACTACATAAAAAATATAAAATAATAAAAAAAAAATTTCTGTGCATCAGCAGGTCAGCAGGTGATAAATGTCTCAGGAGATTTCAATGAGAAAACAGATGAAGTGGTACTACAAACAAGAAATCAAGAAAAAGTGACAGTGGTGTAATTAAGAGAGATGGGAATCCTTTCAACCCTATGAATAAATATAAGTACAATGATTAAACTCTGCGTACAAAGTGACATAAATCTTGCAAAAGCTACTCAGTAGAAACTGCTAAATGGGCAAACTCTCTCATCATTCCTGTTGGTACTGTTAGTTAAATTGCTGTTTCACCATGAGTCAGTCAATTATGCAGTCCCTTTCACAAAGGGTATTTGTCTCAGTTATCTCTTTGCCTCATTTCCCAAATATCGCAGTTTTGTTCTTCTCACTTACTATTCCTTTTCCATGGATTCTGCGATTCTAGTTTTTGCTCTTAAATAGCCTTCGTCTCCAATGATTTCAGTGTCAAAATTCTGGGAAACTTCAATATGTTGCATTCAAATGTGAAAACACATGCCTTTAATTCACATAATGGAAATAATCTGGGGTTGAGTTACAGCTAGTGAAATCAGGAATTTCTTTTTAAGCATAAGCTTGTTTTTTATTTACATACCTTGGTGGTTTTTTCCTATCATAAATATGTAACTGTGTGACATTTTCCCCTTCAAAAAAGCAGTACTTAGTTTTACATACATAACAGAAATATGTCACAAAGACAGCAATGATATGAGGATCTGTAGTGATCTTTTCTGGCTGTTTCACTGCTTTCTTCTTTGGCATATGAATAACCACTGATGTATACAGTATGAACACTAATGTGGTTATACATTTATTAATCTCTTTTCAACAACAGTAATTAGTCAATTTTTGCATTTTACACTTCTTTATCAAGTTGAAAATTTTATACTAATATAAAAGAATCTCTCTTTTATTTTCCTTTCCATGTGAAACATTGAAGATGACCATTCTCTTCAGTTTTCAGGGACAATGAGTGTCTGTATTTCTGGAGAAATGGACTGTCAAGTTGTGAGATTTCATATACTGCCCAAAACCATGGCATTTACAAAGTATATAATTTTTAGGAAATTTCCCTAAAAAAAACTCCAAAATTTTGACTTTCATTTCACTTACCTGGAGAGAATATGCAATTATTACAAGAAATTTCATATGCTACATTATGGGTGTTCTTTAATTGATTTGTCTGCTCTGCTTCATTCTGTATTCCCTTTTACATGTGGCATATTCTATTCTAATGCATTCCTAGCAGTCCTACACAAATGTTAAGCCCTGTAAGTGTCTAAACAATCTTCCAATTTTTTTTTTTCAGTTGATTTAAAATTAAGCTATATTGGTTCAAAATGTGAAGAAAATATGTTGATTTTGTTGTTGACAAGGATTCATGGCAATCCAGTTCAGTGGGTGAATGGTCTGGATCCCTTATTAAGGTTGGAAACTGAGAAAATGAAATAAAATTATTTATTTTTAAAAAATGGCCTCATATTACACAATACTTCCAAGTCAGAGTTCACTAACTCTTAGAGTAGGAGATTATATTCATAAATCAAGAACAGGATAGATTTAGTAAGTGATTTTTCTGACATAACCCACCTGTCTGCTGAAATGGCAAATTCATTGCAAAAGTAATTTTGGTAATAGTCTTCTGCTTACACAATGTCACAAGATGAAGATATTCCTCATCAAAATGTTTAAGTATTTTTATAACAGATATTAAAAGGAAAAACTATTTTACTTACCAAGCCAACTTCTGTTTAAATATACTGACACAAACACTGGAGGGACTGTGAAGAAATCTACTACTGAGTTAACTTCTAGCCAAAACCATAGCTTGTCATTGGCTGCTATGAACTGGGGAAAAAAAAAAAAAAAAAAAAAAGGGACAGGGATGAAAGAATCAGATTATGCTCATGGTCGTTGTAATTCTGTGCAATATTTTGCATTCTAAAATATTAAACTCCAAAGTTAGTGGAGAAGAAACTCATGCTTTAGGTCAGTTCAGACAAAACAGCGTGTCTCACCGGAAACTAGTCTTTACTGTGCATTGTTTGATAATTACATTGAGATTAAAATGAAAGGTTTAACTGAAGAGGCAGAACATTTATACAATTTCATCTGTGCTGAAAAACATTTTCTCCACGTTTATTAACAATGTATCAGTAACATTAGAAAAGCATAGGTTCCTTTGCTGTAGCACACAAAACATGTTGGTAGTATTCTTACCGATCATGTATTTGCTGTTCACAGGTTTCTAAAAACATGATACTTTACAAAGAATCACATTATCATGCTACCCAGAGGTAATCACCATGATGACTCCGACAATTCATAATTCAGGACTGCAGCAGAAATTCAGTCCTTCAGATTGTGCCATGGATGAGGTCATTTCCCTCTCCAGATTACAAAATCAGTCTAGGGAAACTGGCAAACTTAAGATGCCGAGGACATTCCCATTCATCCATGTGCTTAAATAAGGTTAAAATATTAGTCACATTGAAGTAATAATTAAAACATATGCTTTATATAAATATGAAATAAAAATATACACAGAAATGTAAAATTTGAATTCATCACAAAGACATTTAATGAAGTAGTTTCACTCATGGAAGTCTTAATACCTAGACTAACATTTCAAAGCAGTGCTTGTATTTTTTTTTAATTCCAGACAATATCCACTGTCTTCCAAAGCAAATACTGACATTCTCAAAACTATTTCATCCACTTAATCTCCTTGCTTTAGAATTACTTCAGAAATTTAACAGAAAATGTTTATGGTGCATACCAACTTTGCTGGAGTTACAGATAAAGTACTGGAAAGTGGACTCTACTGATGTAAAGAAACCAAAAATAAGATGGACAAATGTGAGCAGCATGTGCCTTAAAAAAATTTTAAATTAAAACCAGTCATTTTGTTAGTCTGTATTATTCAATATCAAAGCTCCAGCGTGAAAACTGAACAAAAATATCATTTCAGCAGAACTTTACTAGTCCCTTCTGTTGAGTTTAGAAGTAGTCAGAATATTTGGAAATAAGATCTTTTTAAGATGTCAGATCAATATTTCCATAACCTGCAATATAAATTATAATCAGCATTTTATCTTTTCATGGGGCACAATCTTAGGCTTTCAAAAAGGTTTAAGTGCATTACCCAATAATGGTCTGTTGACTGTAAAGGCCACTCCTACTTTTCTATGGAAGTATTTGAACAATTATCCATTTAGGTAATTAGTGACTAATAAAAGCCAATTTCATTCACTACAGAAGCAATCCTACCATACCTTGCCATGTATCTGCCAGACCCTATTGCTTGATTTTGTGCTAAGCCCTTTGCAGTTTGGACTTGGTCTTCATCAGCACTTTCAAGACTTCAGTTCTGAGTTGTCATACAGTTGAATACTAGCCAACAAAGATTTTAAAATGGATATGTGGGTGAAAAATAACTTCTAGAACTAAAGATAAAGTAATAGTTATATGATTTTGAGTTGCAGCATCATCAGGACAACACATGGAGAAGGATGAGATTTTGAAATATTTCTTTAAATGCTTTAATTTGCCAGTAAGTCCTCACAGGATTATTTATTAAAAACAAATTAAGAAACAAAAACCCTAAGGTAAATAAAATACCTAAAGGTATGAGATGCTTTTTACATAACTAGAAAACTTAGTTCATCAGGACTTCCTGGAGAAGTCAAGTTACACCTCTATTTTCTTTTTAATTTAGATAAGGATTATTAATCTGAAATGAATCTTTATCATCCCCTTTCACCATACTTCAGTTTGCATCACAAAGCAGTTTTGGATAACACAATTTTTTTCTGGTTGAAACTGAAACTCAAAAAAGTGTTCTGGCAGTGCATCTTAAATACTGCAACTGCTAAAGGGCATTCACTCCACAGGACAAGAATGGACTTTAGAATACTCTTTATCCCTTCCAAAAAACATACACCATTAATATGAAAGTATTACATCAACTCTCAGCGTATGCTCTCTTATTATGCTCTGCTTCTTGATAACATAGCCAAAGTTACTGCTTTAAGTAAGAGTGGCCAAAGTGCAACTTCAATTCTTTTGGTACGAACATACCCCCTTACCATTAGCACAAAACTTGCAAAGCATTTGGGTAATAGTTTTCAGTTTCCATCACACAGAACATTCTGGAACAGATGGCTTAATTTATAAACTATTGGTCTCCTTAGTGACCTTAGATGTTTAGTATTATTACCTACATGTTCTTGATCAGATAGCTTGATTTTGTCTAGACATTATAAAGTCAGGCAGTATTCAAAGACTACCCCTGCCTACTAGCTATATTCCCTCCCTGTCTTATGCTATCAAAAACACACTACTTACACGCAAGCCAAAGTAGAGTAGGAAGAACACATTGAAAGCCATGTCGATCTGTAATGTGAAATCTTTGTAGAAATTCTGGCAGGATTCTATAGGGCTATTTGAAAGAAAAAGAAATCAAAGTAAATTGTCAGTATAAGTTTCTGCTCTAGGGAGATTTTTATGTATTTCGTTAAAGACCTCAATCGAGAAATCACATTTCTGTCTTCCAGTCATTTACAAGATACAAGCAAGCACTTGAAATTAATGATTTCATTCATTTGGTTAGTCATTCATAGTCCTTATAGTCACCTGTTCAGGTAATATCAGAGAATTAACATGCAAATACCTTTAAGAAAGGACAAGCAAGAGAATACCTCAGGATTCCTTAACCCCACATTAACCCTTAAAGAACTGACTTCTTTCTATAGGAGACATACCTATTCTTCAGGAATAAATCTAACAAGCACACAGCTACAGTGAAAAATTACATGTTTCTCATTCATGTCGTAATATAAAACCCTAAAGAAAAAGTAGTTGCTTAGGAATACATTACCCATTAGCAACCTGGGGTACATAGTCTTGTAGGATCCCTTGTTTATAAGAAGGTTTTTGGTTGGTTGGTTGTTATTTTTTCCTTTTTTTTTTTCCACTTCTTTTTTGTGTATGGCTATTTAATGTACTTTATGTACAGTACTATGAACAGAGTAGAAAAGCAGCATAGCCCACTGGTAAAATTAAATACCAAAATAAATTCAGGAATTTGAAGCAGTACTCTAAGGGTTAATATATGCATGCAGGTTAATTGAAATACCTTTGTGTGTGTCAGGCAGCCATTGCAAATTCTAGCTTATTATATTATGCTTTATTTAACAGTGGGACAGGTCCACAGCATACTCTATACAAACTGGTACATTATAGATACACTTTTATTTAAGGAAGGAGATGACTTCCACGAGTATGATTAGTGATTTATTTGTGAGGTGTCTCAAATAGGTTGGTGAAGCCACAGAACAATGTTGAAGTCACAGACCAAAGTGAAAGTCATGTCCCAATATATGCTGATGTATATACTATATATTCGTAATGACCCACCATATATACATATATACACACACACATATATTGCAAATGATCACGTATTCACCACAACTGTAATAAAGTGGAAAACTAGAATGTAGATCATTTGATCATTTGGAGACCTAGAAAACATCCTTTTAGGAAAGAAGGAATTCTTTGGCTTCCCAGGTCAAATAAATCACTGAATGTGAACATAATACCAGTTAGTATAGCAGTAGCTCTGCAAATATAGTGCTAGACTGCTCAACAAGCAAGATTCTATGCATTATGAATGTCAGTTACCTAATTTAAGGCATAAAGGAAATTACCTGGGCTACCAGGTCATTACACATGCAACCAAATTTTCCATTCCTTGTATACATTACAGGTCAAACAAGTTAAGTACAGCATGCCCTCTCCTGTCTTTAGATGCATTAATGTATACAGCAGAATTCTCTTTGATGTACAACAGCTTTATATCTTAAGAAACTTCAGTGCTACAGGAAATTATACAAATAGATGTTTATTTATAGAACTATTTACAAAGACATTGAAGTTACGAAGTATTTCTGTTATAGTTCAAATAAAATTGATTTACAAAAACCAGCAGAAGGGAGTAGAAGCCAAATATTAACATACAAGACGGAAGACAGCACCTGATACTTTAAAAATACAGCGGATGTAACCTGAGAACCAACCAGGATCATTTTCTGTATGGTGCTATTGAGAGCTAAGGATTTTGACAAAATAAAGCAGGCTACACAGAGTCATTAGACACCCTAACAACAGAAGACACAGAAGTACAGCAGAAGCAGAATGAACAATCCTGCACCAACACTGAGGCTTGGACCCTTAATTCCAGGTCAGGTTTCTGTAAAAGCTGCAGAAATTCACTGGAGTTAATGGAATTGCAGATTTCTAACTAGGATAGACAGCCTAGGACAGACATTCATTACCTTGCTTCCCAAAGTTATTTGGCACTTGTCACGATTGTAAGATAAGGTCACCTAAGGTTGCAGCTAATGGCTGTACTTTTTTACTGTTGTCCTTTCCCAAAACCCACAAGGTCTGACAAATTAGCTACTGCATAATACATCAGCATCTTGTTTGCAAAACACTTAGCACAGTGGACCACAATCCTGATTTGGGACTTTTGTTTACCTAATACCAGAACTACTACTTCTGCTAGTCATAACCATAAAACATCCTTCACATCAGAGATCATTTCTCCCTTTCAATTTCTAAGTTATCCATTTCAAAGACAAACGCCATGTCCTTTCCTTCCCATTTCAAATTATGTTTTTGTCAGAAAGTCATGTCACTAAGGCTAAAGAAAGTATTTATGCTCACATGATGGATTACACAAGATTTTAAATTTTCCAAATTAAATCTTGGTGATATTCTTAAATTTGGATTTTTTGTTTTCATCAGCGGTTCACATCTGAGCTGAGAGAAAAGCATGGCCACTACTGTTTATCATTTCACCATTCAGTCTGCTGCAGAAAGGAAGCTAATTTGAAACTTCTCTTTACATCAAGTGTCCCCCAAAGAGAAGCGCTATAATTCTTAGAGTTCCAGACAGTAGTGTACTGCAGTCTCAAGGACTAATCATATATCCCCTGAATTGAACTAAAATCAGATGGCTTGTGCTATGGGATTTCATCCCTTTAGGTCAGCAAAGGTTTCACCTTTGAAGGAAGCAACATACTGATAGAGATGCTTTTATTACTCTTCCATGTAAGTGCCTTCGTTTTAAGTGTGGTTTCATGCACTTATACTGCTAAAAAATCAGGAGAAAATAAACTAAAAAGCAAGGGATTAACATTATAATAACAAAAATACAAAAGATTTAGAGTAACTTGATAATAATTATAGTAACAATGTAACTCTAAATGCAATATTTGTCTGTACTTTGAAAGAGCATCCTTAATTTGTTACATGAAAACTGAAAAAAAATCCACTGTAGCCATTATACTACTATTGTTTTGAAAAGAAAAACTTATAGCACAAAATTTATTTTTCCTAACATAAGGATATACTGCTGGTAATCTATCAAGGACTATAATTCCCCTTTGCCCTGTCATTTTTTTACACAATAAACTAAATGCTACAAGCAACATGTGGGCTACACAAACAAGGTTTGAGAGACTGACAGTTTTCGTCAGGTCAACATTTATATCAAGTCATCATTTGCTGGCAACTGAGTGTTCTGTGCAACAACTTAACATACAAATTGCATCTAGAGAAATAACAGTGGACTTCGTTTGCCTAATCTGCAGTAAAGAAAAAGCCTTATTTGATTTTTCAGGCATGGACTACACTGTTCATTCTCTTCCTTCCTCTCCTGCTCTTTAAACTCTGCTATTCATTTCAGTTTTACATTACCTCTATAGACTTGCTGTGTTTATTATTACAGCATTTTTATAGCAATAGTAGCAGTTACAAAGCCCGGCTGTACAGGTATCATAGCCAGAAACTATTTCAGTGAGCAAGAATGACTATAAGTAAGAAAATTACTCCAGTTTAACTTTAGAAAGATGGGTCAATATCTTGACAAGGAGTTCCCAGAATCCTTAAACCTTTTTTTTTTTTTTTGCATTCAACACTGAAGCCAACACTTTACATGACAATTTTATTACAGATGAACAAAGGCCTTGTACTTAAATTCAAAAGAATTTACTGCTGTTTAAAGAACTGTTTTTGTCACAAGTGCATTTCATGTATTTATTAATTATTCTCACTTATTTCTACTTCTTTGATAAACTTCCAATGCATTTGAAATGGTTCTACTCAGATTACTCTTTGAACAGTCATAAAATGAGTGGGAATGGGAAAATAAAAATAGTATGCATTTTAATGTTTTCTGAAATTATTTGATTTTATGAGTATATTAATATGAAACTTCCCACAGAAGAAGCCTTCACAGAGCATTTCCAGGATTCTGCAATTGCAACAGAGTTGAAAATATCTTGAGTGTTTTTTCCTGTACTCTTGATAGGAGCTGTAAAGGCTTTTTCCACTTCAGATCAAAACCTCGGCATGACATATCGATCTATATCATGTGCCATTATGACCACAAAGAAGTAAAGAGAAGAAGTTCCACATTCATTCAGGCTTTAGGCCAGCACTGCAATCACAGTGACATCTGTCTGGACCATTTTACATAAAATGTTACCCACAATAATGGGAAAGGCTGTGCACAACCAATTTGTACTTGAAATAACCATATAACATGCAACTTAAAGTTCTCTGTTCTCTCTGTGTAATGAAGCAGTCTCTTGTATTTTTGGCATGGGTTATGTCAGTCTACTCCTAACGCTCTTTGCCTTTTTTTCTTTTTAATGACAAGGCCTGCAAAGCCTAAGATGGTTGCCGTTTTCATCTTCTTTTGCTGATTGTGTGTCCCAGTAGAAAGGACACATCAATAGGAAGCACACAGGCCAGACCTTTCTATCCCATTCCAGAGTATATAAGGAGGACATGAGGTGGCTAACAACCACACGAATAAACAGGTTGATGCATTCACTCACAGTATATGATGAAGCAAAGAAAGGAGTGAGCTGAGGCAGAAGCCAGGTAATGGGAGAAGGAATAAGTCAAGTCATTAATCCAATTCCAATCATATAGTAATTGCCAAGAAGCAACATCATTACATATATAACCCTCTTTCTGTCTTGATTGTGATGTCCCACCTTCACTGGGAGTCCTCCTCATAGTGGACAGCCAGGAAGCCCTTCCACTAGCTAGAAACCCTACATAGTACATCCACCACATAAGTAAACTCCCCCCATTCACTACAAGCAGAGCCAGCCTTTATACTGTTAACTTTAGAGGTGGAATATCTGATGTTAATTCCAAAAGCAGGACACCTGGCAGTGATCTCCTAACTGACTTTCACCCAAGATTGGCTAGTCTTTCCTGCCTGATTGTGCGCATCATCCGTATGTCAACTCTGATTCAGGGCTTGGGGCTTAGACCCCAGCACTTCACATCTATATATAATTATATATCAAAAGCTTGACTTTAAGACGTATTAATCTAGTTACATTTTGGCAAGTGTTTTGAAGATAAGTTTTCTGTAAAACATTCATAAACCACCACAAAAGAAAATTCATACTACAGCTGCTATATCTTTGGAACATTACTGAAGCTACTAAAACTTTTATAAATTCAGAGAATTGTCCTAATTTACAGTTTTAATGTTTGGAAGTAAAGTTACCTTCTGAACAGTAGAGGAAAAGCTAAATGCATTGTTGAAAGTAGACAAAATATATTTGGATTCCTAATATCAATTAAATAAAATGTAAAAATGAAAGTTGGAACAAAAAAAAAAATTAGTACAAACTTCATATGCCTAAGAAATAAAACTAGCTAATACTATAAATAATTAGGAAGTTTTAAGTTTCCTTTTTTTATGACAGTTTTAAAATTGCAGAAGAGTACATTATCTGAAAAGATAGTGAAATGTGCAGTTTCTATCAGAAGGAACATCCATCAACAAGAGTGAATTCTGAAATAAATTCATAATTACAAATAGAAATACTGGTAAAGGCTGCTAAAATACAATCAATGCAAATTAATAAATGAGAGAAACCACTCAGTGTTTAGAAGCTTTTTAGTATCTCATCATTTGACCATATTCCTTTCACTTAACACTTTCAAAATGTATTTTAATGCAGCTAGTATGCATTAATATGGGCAAGTAAACTTTCTTTGTTCATAAAACTTTCTACAGTGGTCTTTTTTTTTCCAAACTAATTGCTTTTACTAGACCCTTCTACAAAATACTGATCTCCCTCAAATTTATTTATACAACAAACCAAATTTCATGTAGTTTAGAGCGAAAAGTCTGGCAGAAATTTGATATGACAGTGTCCATTTATGCTCCTTTAATACGTATTTTTAACAGTAGAGAAAAAAATTAAAAGACTTATGGTTAGGCTTTTTAACAGTGTTTCAGTGACACAGTACTGAAGTACAACTAAAGGAAAAGGAGTGTATCATTTAGTAAAAGCAATGTTCATTCAAAGCAAAACATTTTCTGTTCCTTTAACTATGGTTTATTTGTACAGCTCAGAAGGGAATACGCAGCCACAATCTTTACTGAAAGAGGAATGAACATATAGCAAAATTATAAACATGAGTGCCTATCAAGTGTCAACCTAGTGAAACAAATATCATAACTAAAATAAATCAGCAAGGCTAAATAACAATCTAAGGTGTCAAACATCTCACAGAGTGACAGCAAAACTTTTTTTCTTACTTCAACTGGTTTTTAGTTATTAACCGAGTTAGTCCCAGAACAAGAATACAACAAAGTATTTTCTTGCAGTATGTATGATCTTCCAAATGCAAGATGCCTTTGTTAATGACTCAGTTTAGAAGCCCTTCCTTTAAGCCATAACATCAATAAGCTCATTAATTTTAGTATGGTAAATGTCTTCTAGTTACTCCTCTCCCTTGACATGATGTGGTCTGCCACCAGGGAAGTTTTGCTACTAGCATTTTCAGTTAGCACTGCAGGATATGCAGAAAGAGTTAAGTTGGCTTCCTTCCCAAAAAAGGAAGAGAAGGCAGCTGATCAGAACAATGCTTTAGTAAAGGCAAGGAGAAGACTCACTTTGCCTACAGGAGAAGTGCAGTGTAATCTGCCTTCATAGCCCTAAGTTTTGGGATCTGTAAAATTCCATGGGATCATTACATCCCTAGTTATAGGTATCTTCTAAATTTTGCATCCCTGGACTAGAGAGTGAAGGAGAAACAATCCCTTTCTCACTGAATTTTGCAGACAGTTATAACCTCATAGCTAAGATGATGCTGGGACCATTTTCTCCTATCTTGTATTTGATAAAGATACATTTACATCCTTTTTGATCACTCATCGTTCAACATCTAAATCCTTAGCTGTTTTTCCTATGCACACACACACACATACACACACAGAGAAATTTTTGCTCCAAACAACATTTCAGTGTCAAATCTTGGAGCTTCTGTTTTATTCCCATACTAGGAGGATTTACCTCCCTAGGTGACAAGCTTTTAGGCTAATTTGGGGTAAAATTAACAGGTTTCCTCATTCTCCTTTAAAAAAAAGCCACTGTCAAAAGAAATAAGGAACAAAACCAGATCAATCAGTAATAGACTGCTAAAACACCATCAATTAGCAAAGATTTTTCTAAGAATCAGAGCCAGAGACATTGTTTTCTAGATAGCGATAAAGAATGGGACATAAAAGTGTTGTGTTTTATTGTTGTTTTTCTTTTTCTCTTGTTTGAACACTAACTTGGTTTACATTTAAAGATATAGTTAAAAGCTGTAACTTAACAGATTTTAATGTAAAATTAATTAAATTTAGAAAGTGAAATAGAGAAGGACTTCCATCAGGAAAGAAAGAGAGGCTCTTAATGTTAAATTCTGCCCCATCCACATACAAAATAAGGAGCCAAATTAAGTTGGTACCACTGCAGAACAAATGTACACTTTCCTGATGCCTATCTCAGATGCACAAGAGTTTGCTCAGCATAACTTCAGTGACTTTTACAGCGCTATTTGTGACTGACAATGTATCACGTGACAGTGTCATGTAACATTATTAGCACCTGTTTTACCTAAATGAACTAATGTAACTTGCTAAAATTGATTATAATCTTGTCAGTTTTCATCTTTATCAAGTTTTGCATTAAGTACATCATCCTTTTTCATAGACTACCCTAGTAAAGCCATCCTACCAGAGAACTCAAGCAAAATCAAATCCTTGTCTTTCTGAGCCCAAACACAAAATTCTTTTTAAGTATGATAAGAAACTTTTACTCACATTTTTATATTTAATTCCTAGGATATATATAAAATACGTACATTAAAATTGCTCACTCTGAAAACATCTGTTTCTTATTTTTATGAGGATGTATATACATTCACTACAGCCTGCAAAGTATGTCTTCCGTAACTAGTGACTTTCCCAAGCAAAAGCTAAAGGAAGATTCCTGCATAACAGCCAAACAACAGGGAACCGAGTTCTAAACCAGGCATAAGTAAATGGTCCAGAGTCAATCTCCATAACTTTTCTGAGAGAAGTTCTTTTGAAAGAACCTTAAGTTCTTTCAGTACTGTACGGAAGACAGACCATGTGTTTTCTTGCACAATACATCATTAAGATCTTCATTTGACCTAAGATAACTGCATTTGAAAAGTTTTGCTGATACCCACACAGGTAAACAGAAAGAGTATACTATTTTAATTTGCATTAGATTTTTAATTTGTAATCTGAGAGCACTGGCAACTGTAAATAGTAATACACTACACTGAGAAAACAATCTCCCTGAAGACAAGCCAATTTTAAGAGAACAATATAGCAATAATGCCAGGGATCACATTTTTAATCAAAGGTTTTTGTGTGAGACTACTAATATATGAAAGATATAAACACCAATATTACTGATAAAATAACTAATATTTTCTAATATATTAAAGATAAAACCACCAATATAGTGTTTCAACTAACATTATATTCTTACCTTTTAGACAACACTCAATAAACCACTCCAGTTACATTTAGTATGCTGACTGCATTACAGCAAGATTCTGTTAAACTGCATAGCCTATTTACTAAAGTTGACAATTCTGCATGTTTCTACCTCATATGAAGACCTGTTTCTATTACTTCTCATCTGTTTTTATCTCATGTAACTGTTCTTTAATATTCTTTATTGAAGTGTATCAAAAAGCCATAGGTTGTTGTAGCTGTTTATTCCAGAGAACAGAAAATAATTGGCACCATGAAAACGCAAACGTGTCATCTGATGCTGCAAAAAGAATACTAAACCCTTTTCCATGTTGACATCGAATTGAACAAATGGAAATGGATCAAGTTAGTGAAAAGTATATCAGAAGCAAAAAACTTTTTCAACTGAAAAAATATAGTTAAACACTGGAATAGGAATTAGGGAGAATGGTGAACCTCATATTTTTAAAACAGTGGTAAATACTTTTCAGCATTAGAGATATATATATATCACTTACAGTCCTTGTATTTGCATATGTCAACAGAATGATCTACATGTGATATTTCTAAAATTTTCTCCTTTGTTAGGAGAGAGTCTACAAACCATTTATCTCTTAGATACATGTCTGAATAAATTTATGTATAGCCATTCTTATCTTGCAGCTGAAGGAAGACTGACTTCCTGAGATTCCTTATTCTATTTTATGTGATACTATTTTGCAGCTGCTCATTTTTTAAATTGCCCAAAGGTGCTTTTCACATTTGCTATCTGCTTTCCTCAAACTCAAAATTTCCAACATCAATGGTTTCCAACTCTAACTACTTCTCCATCTCAGATTAAGACCATTAAAAAGTTTTCCTTTGTATATCATCATAAAATTGAGCTCTGATTTTTCTGCTTAAAATGAATAACAGATTCCTCCAGATTATTTCAGTATTCTTTCCATATCTTTCCTGCTTGCTTACATACTATAATTTAAAAATCCTATCTTGTCCTACAAAATTTACTCTAAATTCAACTATCCTAAATGAAAATGACAAGGCTACCAGATAAATTGCAGAGTTAAAATATTTCCAGTATATTCATATGACTGTCATTTCTGGAATTCTCTCCTGTAATAATTTAATGAAAATTTATGGCTACTATCTAGCTTTTTACTGAGTAGTAATAAACTTGAACCTAATGTATATGATTTTATTTTAATGTTAGTGAATAATGTAATTGAGCAATGAAAGTCAGAAGCAGTTCACGGTGGTAGAAATTTTACATTACTAGATCAGCTTTTTTTGGTCAGGCTTTTTAGTGGATGCACTAAAAACTATTATTATCCATAAAAAGTTATCCACATTGTGTTAACTGCAATTCTAAAGCAGTCCCAAAACACAGTTACACCAGGCAGGAAATATCATTTCATATTCCATACAAAGGCATAACTGTAAGCATGGACTGTGTACATTCCATTAAAAAAACTCAATAAACCAAGAAAATTTATTCGTCCCAAACAAATTTTGGTAACTTCAGATTCTCTCTCTCTTTCCTCATGAGGACCTTTTAAAGCTTATCCACCCAAACAGCATAATGGTACTTTCAAGCACCTTATTCATTTAATACCTAAGGTACATTTAAGAGTGCCATAGGTCATACAACTCAATTACTCCCAATCCAAACTATTACACATCTAGTATCTTTGTAAATTATAATGAGGAAGTGTGTATTTGTACACTTCTTCCACTTTACTAGGAATAACAGACAGGCAAGTTGAAGTGAAAAACCTTTCAACTACCAAGAGTAACCATCTGAGATCTTTTAACATATCCTAAATATCACAGTATATCTGTATAAATTCCTCTGCCTTAAACCAGTTGCAGGCATAATCTACGTAACATTCACTCCCAGCATATATAAATACTTACGAGAGTCCTTTCCATCATCTTCCCTTTTCCTTTCTGAGGAGTCTTTAGTGCACATACCTTTTTGAAGTAAAACACATGTACACAGTTTCTTTATTCACACACACCTCTGCTGTGGCTTACTTTCCACACAGACATAACTGCAATCTAGTAAATCTTTCCACTTAGAAATTTTCATGTCACATCTGTTCCAGCAGTGGGACCTGATTATTTTACCAGGACTGTCCCAAAAGCAAATTACCATATTCTTAAGGTAAAATGCTGATTCCATGAAACACTGTCTGAGTAACCACACCAATTTTGCAAAATAATATAAACAATTTAAACAATCAAAGAAGAAATTTAAAAATACTTCCAACCCTTTCCTAGTTCAACTTTACAGACAAGAAACCAGCCTGGAGCTTGAGTGACAATCACAATCACAATATAAACTTTTCTAAATGGGAAAGGCAAAGCCCTTTTTAGGCAGATTAATGACACTATGCCTTTCCTTTTTAGCAGTCACTTTATTAATAAATGGAATAATGTAATGCCAACACCTGCAGCAGTTGCTCAAATCAGTTACCACGAGCCTGATATAAAACCACTTCAATGTATGAAGAGGATTATAATGATGTTAAAAATATATAGTGGACTTTTTTTTCCCCCCTAACACTATCTCAGACTGGCTTACTCTGTATCATCCAATACCTTTGTATACCTCCTGCTGGGCACTGGATGTGTAGTTAGCTTTAAACTCTGAGATACCAGAAAGTCAAAAGGCCTGTTGCAATAATCCATCTTGCATCGATTTCAAAGTAAAGAACTTTATGTTGCCAAATATGTCTATTTTACAGTCCTAAAAGAATTTTCCTTCATTATAGTAAAAAAATAGTAACTGTCATTATGTGGAATATAGGAATAACATATAAAAAATAAAAATCCTAAATAGTCCTAAATAATAAACATTCTCATGGCAACACAGTATCAGCATATGGGTGGCATGACAAGAGTTGTGGAAATTACTTCCCTTCTTTATTGTTTTGAATATATTGCATGTTTTCAGCTACCTGCTTAAAAGTCCACACTAAAAGTATATTTCAGCTTTATAGATATTAAAAGTTATCTTTTTTCAAACTTCATAACATTTTATATTATAGGCCCTCAAAGTGAAAGGTATGGGACAAATAATATTTATTCACCAAGTTGAATATTAATTTGCAAACTGTAAATTAATTTTGATTCCACAAAAAAAAGCACAAAATGTAACCTCTGAACACATACGCTCAACATTGGCACTTTGAGAGAGCTGCAAAATTGTGCTGAGACACAAAGTTCCAAGTCACTTTCCAAGTGCTTTTTCATCATTTTGTCAGAAAACAACAGGATTAGCATTAAATCGTATCTTCTACTGTGCTGATGAAAGAATTCTTTGAATACATTTAAGAACATATGAATAACAGGTTGATTAAGATGGTCACAAGGTCATTTGTGAAAGAAAATTAGAGCAGTTTTACAATTCTTCCTATGACATTTCATTTTAATGATGTTTTGTAAATCAATACATTTTAAATTATTTTTTCAGGCTATTTAATATTGTAAAAAGTACCTGGTTCCACTTCAAAATTCTTCCCAAATTCTAACTTTTAATAAACAGTTATGTATAATCTTACCTCTTTTCACTGTAACCTGCTGCTAAAGTTGACAGCAGAGAACGGTTTCTCTTTCTGAACACAACTGGCACCATTCAGCCATTGTCACAAGAGAATAATTAGTACACTTTTTCTTTCCCACATCTTGACCACACTGCAATTGTCTAGCCAATAAACGACTGCACTATGCTGGAAATTTTAAATATATACACTTGATATATATTATATCCTATTCATTCTATAAAAGCGTAAATAAAGATATTGATAAGCATCATTTACATTTGCTCAAGCTTTCTAATTATATTGGTTTTTTAAAATTCCAGTTCATGCACTTAATGCTCTAGATTGCATTCAGTGTATACAACATTATGGTAAGCACATTGGCATGCACAGGCAATACAAGAATAAATTATAATTAATCCCATAGACAACCAAAAAAGGTGAAGCTGCATCATGCAATGAAACCACAGCTTGGCCTGAGCTGCCATGCAGAAAAAAACCTACATCAATGAGTCTGCTGTACGGCTCCTAGGTAAGAGTTGATATGAAAGAGGTGAGTTATTTCAGCAATGAATTCATAGGCTGAAAATGTTTATACTACTGTAAACAAAATACTGTACATAGCACCAGTATTACACTGAGGGGAAAAAGATGCTTGTAAAGAAGGACAAAAAGGATGAGAAAGAGAAGGGGGAGGAGGAATTATAAATTACAGTAACAAGTCTGAAATCCAATCAGTCCTTTTTAATAAGCATTTTCTTATTTCATTCAAAATAATCTCATTCGAGCTTTCAAAGCAAACCTGAATTTTCAATGTATTTAGCAAAAAAAAAAGAAAAAAGGAAAAAAAAAAAGATGAAATAATGAGATACAGGGTAACTTCAAAATGTCCATAGTGTCCAGTAATTGATGAATAAAGATAATTAACACACAGATATGTAGAAGTGAATTTTTCAATGCAATGAATAGGATCTAAACCACACAATTTCCGTTTATTTGAATGCATAATGTATTGGACTGAATGATTATGGGTAATATAAGGGATGCATTGATATGAGTGATTAATTCAGCCACCTTCTGCTGCTTTTCTAGTAAAAGAGCTCTTTCTGCTGAATAAAGCAGTGTTGTTGGGTTTTGTTGGGGTTTTTTTTTGTTTTTGTTTTTTTTAAAACTGAGATAAATCTGGATTGCCTTTACCTTATGCACCTTCATAGTTGTTCTGGATGTAAAAATGTGACCTGAATAATAGGGTGATCACCTAACCTGTTGTAAGGTATGTACATCAGGCTCAGTACTTCATGTCCTGATCCCAAGAAGCTCAGAAAGAAACAGCTGACCAGGTAATTTATTTCAATGCAAAATTCACATAAGAGATCCTAGCTGATGATGAAAAAAGTATGATTCTGTAACATACCATTCTGTGTATTAAATTACAAAAAGATTTGTTCCGTATTTTTCAATAGGCATGCTGTTTTCAATGAATTTTTCTTAATTATCCTTAATTGTAGGTGGTCACTCTATTTTTATCACAGTTCCAAAATGTATCAACTAACTACACAGGGCAGCAATTCAAGGAACACCAAAAACATTTTTATCAACAAAGCTAAAATTTCACTTGCTGTATAAACTTTTTAGTAGACTCTATTGTTCTAGTTGCACAATTGCTTTCAGTGTCTCTTGTTTTATACACTGATAACTTTCTGAAATATTAATCTTTCTATTTAACAAACTGACACAAAGTTAGTTCAAAATAAAATCAGCTTAACTGACAGTAGAAATTATTTTCTGGCCTCTTGAAATTGCTCAAAAGATTTGCAGAAAAATCTTTTGGCACCTTTTGAATTTGACAGGTCAAAAAATATTACATATTCTAGTTACAAAACCTCCAACTGTACTACTCTTCAGCAGTGAAACAAACATTCCTTTTCCAGCCAAACACTTTCATTCTTTTCACGGGGATAGAACTTACAGTCATGACTCATACCACTTTTAGCCAGTATTTGCTACTGAGAGAAAGCAAGTAGGATGTTTTATTAACAGTATATTAAAAGTGTGAACATTTTCTTGGGTGTACAGGTATGCACTTACAAACATTTGCATATGCATGCAAATATTGCCAACTAGGAAAAAGGTTACTGAGTCAAGGTAGATTTTAGCCAGCAATCTAGTATATTGTTTAAGGCAAGCGGATAAGGAGCCCAAGAATTTAGAAACTGAACTTGCAGACTTCCAAAGCATACCATCCAAATAGGTACTGTACAATAATAGGATTTATTGCATACAGAGTATATACTATAACACATATATGTATCACAACATAAATGATACATATTATGTATGTGTAGTTTTGCACTGTTGTCAAAATAAAATACCATTTTTTACTTGACAAACAAATTTAGCAAAAGATGAAAAACAATCCTCATATTTATTCTTAATAAAAATAATACACAGGTAATTTGTCCACCTAGTCACGACAGAAAAGTCCTTAAGGTGCAGAGAGAAAACAGAGATGGCCTTAGTTCTGCAATCTCATCACTCTGAATATGAACAGAACAATGTTAGGACAAAATGAGAAGAACTGCTATTTGTTATTAATGCAATAGAGCATGATAGAAGCTACAAATGTAAGGATCTCAGAAGATCGTGTTGAATTAGTTTACCATACATCTTCACAACAGTTTATTGTTCAGTGAACAGTGATGTTTGCTGTAAAATCAGCTAGTCTTGAGAAATTATTAGGTTAAAGAAAAGAGTCAGTCTTCTGTTTTCAGTTTGTTGCTACAAAAAATCCTCACGTTAGAAAGGTTTTTATGCTTCAGCTTGAGAGAAGCTATCAAATTCATTAATTTCCTAAGAAGATAAAAATGGCAAAAGCTTCTCCCTTTTGGTGTAGCAAAAAGCCATAACAAACTTTCTGCAGTCCACACAAGTCTGCTGCAATTTACACATTCTAATCACAATAAAGGGCACTGTACTGTCGAATGACTAAATACCTAAATGAACAGAGCTACCAAAATTAACTAAAGTCCTGGGATACTTTGCCCTGGAGTTCAATTCTTTCCAAAGTCTGAATACAAAATTCCTTTTATTAAATCAACTACTGATAAAATGGAGCTTCTGACTGTAGCTTTCTGTTTTCTTTTAGGTACACTATGATGTGCAGCAAATATTTCCCAGATTTAAGCTAGATTATTCACATAGAGTTAAATACATTGGATGAAGCCTTGTGTAAATAGTGACAGAAAATGCCATTAAAATCTCCAACAAATAAAAATATAATAAAATTTACCAATCCAACCTACTTACTAAAGAAAGCTCAGTTGTATTCAGAGCCTTTCTGTCTAATTTGCTCTGAATACTTGCATAACAAAGACTTCAAATCTCTAGATAGCTTGTTTCGATGCTTCATAGCTCTTATAAATACAGAAAAAGTCTAATCATTATTAATATCAACAATTAATAACAAGCTTTAATCTTTATTATTCTTATGCCTCTTCTGTATTAAATAAAATTATTAGGGCAGCAAGAATTTTTGCCCCTGACCTCAGAGGGAACTTTCTAGCTTGTTGGTGTCCTGGCCTTCACTTCATTTCAGAACAGCTAAGCTTCCAGAATCTAAAGAGATCAGTGCATTAGCAGGCTGTTATGTTTTGTTTTTTTGCTTAAGTTTGCTAAAACTGAAGGTTTTTTGTAAGAAACCTTAACAATTGAAGCTCCTGAAGGCTTTTGAAAAATTTGTTACATTCATCATACTCTAAGAAATATATATGAATATTTCAATATTTTTTCTATACATTGCCTTTCCCTATGCAGAGTGTATTGACATTTCATAAATTCAGTTCCTTGTTCTTAGTCAGATACGCTGTTATAGTGAAATCACAATTCAACAAAGGTACAATAAAGACACAATTAAACATTCATCTTAATTTTCCTAAACCTAAAAAAGAACAAAGACAAAACATTAAAGCCCACTGCCATTTAAAATTAAAGATTTATATAAACGAGACAGATAAATATTTACTATGTGAGCTGGTACATACTCCTTCAAGAAGGAATTTGACAAAACAGACCTATACTTAAATAAAAAGTATGAATTGCTAGGATAAATAGTCAAGAGGTAATTTCATCCATATTTCACTAGTATTCACTGAAAATTAGCTTATTCAGAAAATGGTGTTACAAAAAATAGCAGACTATGGATAATCTGTTTTCCCTATGGTAGAAGTACTTCAGCCTGACAATTAAAATGAAGATTTGCAACAATAGTGCAATAAGCAACCTGTACTCTTAACATAAAAAAAAAAATAAAATAAATCCATCAACCACTAATATTGCATTTTCATTTTATCATGAGCTATAACAGAAATAAAATTACTGCAAAACATCATTTTAACAGGAGTTTTTGCTTTGGCAGCTTGTCTATATATTCCATTATACAGAACATATGTTTAATTCCATTATACAGAACCTATGTTTATTCTTTACTTAGAATCTATCAAATTAATTGTTTCATGGAAAACGAAAATGATTTTTAAATTATTAACATAATTTAAATCAGAGGCTTACTCCACAATTGCTTTTCCAAAATATGAAGGCCTCATTTTTAATCTGATATTCTACACTATCAGAATAAAATTATATTTATAGAATTCTATCTCTACCTATTCTATATCTATAATGCAGTTCTGAGACTGTTGAAATATAAAATGAAATTAAGATTGTATAGGAAGTAATATTTAACACTAGAGCCAGAGGAATTAGGTACAATTATATACACAAAACTGAAGCTGGGAAAGAAAAATAAAAAAGAGCAAATATGAACTTACAGACGTAGAAATTTCACATCACAGTTCATGCACTAAAAAGATCACTGAGAACAATCTAATCTCTGCCTCTCCAGACAGAAAAATGATGGCCAAGATGAAAAAATTAAAAAGAAAACAAGTGTAAAAAGAGTCAAAGAGGCTGATTCAGGTGGAAATGCATAATTAACTACTAACTTTGAAGAACAATGCACACTGAAGAGAATAATTGTGAAAAAATTAGAATAAACCTCCTAGGAAGCCTTGCTGGTCTGTTTAATGTAATAAATATCAAACAAAAAAAATGTGAAGTTAGATCAGTAAATAAAAGTGATGTGAGAAATAATCTGCAAAGCTTTGTGTTAAGATAACTGTTACTGTCTCTATGATCTCTCTAAGTTTCTGGTCCTGGTTTCACTTAACCAGATGGCTGAGCTAATAAGCTTGAGGAACACTTCTGAATTGAACGAAGACAGCCATAAGCAAGTCACTGGAACTACAGGGTTCATATTCATATCCAAGGGTGACTGGATTCTTATCCATTAAACCACGTCAATTTGAACAATTATATTGCCACTGCAGTTTAGCTACAAAATCAAATACACTGGAGTTTCAAAATTTCCCCAGGCGGCCAAGCTTATTCAATTCACATCAGGCATGTATTTACGACAGAGAGCTGGTTTAAAGAAAAGCTTTCTTTCCCATGAGACAAGCCTTGAGATACTGTGTTGAAACAGTTCACAGTGAATGTAAATAGTAGTCATCCTTTCACATACAAGGGTAGAATAACACCAGGCTGTCCTGATTGCTGTAGCTGTTTCTCTCACCTCTTTCCCCCACCTCCATCAAGCCCATCACATTTACTTTCCAGAACTCACTCTCTTTCCTGCCAGAGAAAAAAAGTAAAACAATAAAACCTCCCTAATTCTCTCATTCGTCCTATAAACACCATTTAAGGACTACACCTCAGTTTGTCCCTGTCTGCTCAAAGCTTTCCCATAATGTGCTTCTATATCCTTTTGTAATTATTTCTGACATGGTTTGCTTTTCCTCAGATCTGTAGAAGTTGAAAGGACTAACATGCAGTTTGTTGCTTCTCATCTACTGAAATGTGAATACCTGGTAAAGTGCATTGGTCTATGTGATGAGAGGGCAGCTTGTGCATCTTTGCTTTCTACGGGACTTCATCTTTCTTCCCTGCATTCAATACTTAGCCTCACTCCTGCTTCTGCTGCCAAGTCAAACTGGAGGGAAAAATACACTATGTTTTGTCTTGAACTAAAAACTGGAAAAAACTCTAACTCCCAATTTGCAACACCTGCATCAGTGTTTCCATGTAAGCAAATTAGCACAACAAATATTACCAGCTGTTAAGTTAAAGCAAGGGCAGAAACCTCTGGCTCTGTGTGTTCAGGATACAATGCACAATCACTGTACAGGTGTTCAATTTTTAATTTATGAAAGATGGTATATAAAAAAAATAGAATATTAACAATTTCCTATAAATCAACATCGTAGAAGAGATTTTTTAAAAAAAAGTAAAATCATATTACATCCTCTTGAAGAAGCATATCTCATAAACACATTTGGCAAGGTAAAGCACTGATATAACACAGAAGTTTAGAGATACCAGGGTGAAAAAGAGGACACATCAGAACCCAGTGGCTGAGCTTTCAAATTCTTGTCTCATCAAGGGCTTAGGAAAGCTCAGGAAAACGAACAGTTGAGAATTATAAAATACAACTTATTCATGGAAATAATACTGAGTTTCTATTAGAACATGACTTAGTAGGATTCTGTACTGCTGACCGAGAATACTATAAAGACAATTGAGAATACTCAAAATACCTTTAATCCCAAAGGGCTTGTCTAGACAGAAAGAGGAAGAAACTAAATCAAATCTATTGCAGAACTAGGAAGAGTAGTATCCCAGGACTTCTACGAAAAGCCAGTGCAACATAGTAGTACCAAAGAAGAGCCACAAGGATGATCTGAGGGCTGGAGCACCTCCCCTGTGAAGACAGACTGAGAGAGTTGGGGCTGTTCAGTCTGGAGAAGAGAAGGCTCCGAGGTGACCTTATTGTGGCCTTAAAGTACCTTAAGGGGGCCTACAGGAAAGCTGGGGAGGGACTTTTTAGGATGTTGGTTAGTGACAGGACATGGGGGAATGGAGCAAAACTATAATCAGGTAGATACAGATTAGATGTTAGGAAGAAGTTCTTCACCATGAGGGTGGTGAGACACTGGAACAGGTTGCCCAGGGAGGTGGTGGAAGCCCCATCCCCGGAAGTTTTTAAGGCCTGCATGGATGGAGCTCTGAGCAACCTGATCTAGTGGGAGAAGTCCCTGCCTATGGCAGTGGGGTTGGAACTAGATGATCTTTCAGGTCCCTTCCAACCCTGACAATTCTATGATTATATGATAGTAGCAGATAATGCAGGAAGGACTGAAATATACACTTACTAATTTATCTCTGATGATGGCTGTAAAGAACGTGTTTCTATTCAGCATCTGCTTATCTAAAAAAGTGTATTGCAATGATCATTAGCCATCAAATGCACTATTATGATGTAAGATTTATCAGGCTTCTGCTTTATGGAATAGTTCTATGGAACTTGTAAGTATTCTCTCTAGTGTAAGGCATGGGCTCAGATGCTTATTTTTGGATAATAAATTTTGAAAATTCAGCATTGAAAATTATCTTAGGTAATAACTATTTATGTATTATAGTTTGAGGGGCTTTTTACTTCTAGTGCTGTAGAAAATAATGCAAGAATTTGAATCATGTACATTCACCTAATGCTGCAGCACTAAAAATCCTTTCTACCTGTGTAGCAACAGAATCCATTCACCTCCATTTAGTTCATGAATTGGTAATTCTTTCACTTATGACTCTGTTAGTAATTCTCTATACTCTTTATTATCTCTTTGGCACATCCTACAGAAGACGGTTGGGAAAGCAAGAAAAATCAGCATTTTGAATACTAAGGAAAATCATCGCCAAAACACTACCCACAGAATCACCAACCCATCAGTACTGTAAATATTGGCACTAGCTGAATAGAAGTAATTTGGCTGGCCCTATAAGTCTACAGGAGTTTTCCTTCCCTTTTTGTTGCTTGTTTTAGATGGAACACAGACTACCAGAACCAATGTTCTGTAATTCATCCAACGTCTTCTAGCAGCATGCATGCATCCCTGAGACATTAAGATGGGTTATGTTTATCATATACAACAGCAGTAACGTATTGGAGGTTATAAATTATTGCAACTTCACTGACAGATATGCTTTAACACTCACACTAAGTCTGATGGTGAGCCTTCAGAAAAACAAAACACATGTTCCCAACTGACTATGATACCACTTCGGCTCCGTACTAGTAATTAAAATATACATACAGAACAACCTCTGCACTTCCATAAGCATCAAGGTTTGCAGTTTCATGTACATTGAAAAGTTATACTAGCTGTGTTCAAATAATGATTTTGTTTTACATCTATTTCTTCCCTTTCCTCAAGTGCATTAGTATTGCTACAGTGCATTAGTATTAATATACTTCTGGACCAAAAAAAGGTAAAATAAAGTATCTTAAACTCCCTCCTCTGATCAATGTTTGAGAAAAAATGAGTATTTACTAAGTTTTCATGCTAGCATTACTATTCTGTATATACATCAACGAACACTGCAGTAAAACATGTATAAGAATTTAATACTATGGAAATGCACAGGTGAAAAGTGATAGGTGTTCAAATACATGCACAGCTAAAATAATCCATGCACCTGCAATATGAAAACTTTCTCACTTACTAGAGTGGCATAATGATTTTGCTTTGATATAGACTGGCCATGTGCTGCAACTGTTTATGTCCGTCTCTCTTAACGATAACATGAATAGTTACAATGAGCAGCATAAAAATTTTGTAATGTTGAAATTCATATTGTACAGTAATTAAGGATCAAAATATTTGGGGGTATTTATACCTGTGTTACACTCCTTTCATTCTGGATGTACAGCAAAGAGTAAATAATCCATATAAAAGAAATTACTGCATTTTTTCACTGTAAAAGGGTCTTTCCTTAGGCTCAAGCATATTTTAAAATCTATTCCTTTTCTGCCTAGTCATTTTTCACTGCACACTGTGAAAGTACAGGAACAGATATAAACTTCATTTTAAGAGAAACAAATGAGGGACTTAGAGTAGTCAGCAGAAGAATGAAAGAGTATATGAGGTACTTAAAATACATTTCAATTTTTTTTCACATTAACTATATTTCAGGTTCGTGCTATTCCAAAAAGCTACATTAGAGAAATATGCATCACCCATTGTGTTGCCTTTTAATTTATTTAAGAAACTACACGAAAGGTTTATGACGGATTACCTTTTTTTTTCAATATTATAATGTTAATATAATATTGTTAGATTATTAATTAAGATTGACAATTTTCATGGTGGGCATTTTCTGTGACGGATTTATCTTAATTTCTTCTAACCACTTGACAGAGTTAAGATCTGTTGAGCTGAAGGTATACACTACAGCTTGGTTTACCTCATTTCTATTTCTTTTATTTTATGAGGATGCAAATAGAAGGGCATAAACGGTGGCCTGGAAGTCTGTTGCAGTTTTTATTGATGAGTATATTCTATCTAAATTGACTTGTATGAAAATTTCACACGTTATTAAGATCATAAATATGGATATTATTAGTACTTGTGGAAACAAAAATGTACAAATAGTAAACCCTTTATGCATATGAAGACATGTATGTAGAAAAAAAATTCTACATATGATTAAAAATGGTCATTAATTTACCTGAAACACACATTGAAATAAATTTGAGCTACATTAGAACACTGACCTGTTTAGTCTTACCTATATGCACCACCCTTGCATGATAGGTATGTGCCATACAACAGACACTTGAGAAACTAAACAAACGGAAAAGCATTTTAGAAACTAAATCAGAACAAGAAATAAAAGAACACAAGGAAATTAAAGAAGTACCACAGATCCCTTCCTACTCCAAACAATGTTTTCAAGGAATTATGAGATTAGGGGGTAGAGTGGCTGTATAGCTCTCTTTAAATGCAAGAGAGCTCAAATGCTTTCCCCTTTTTGTTAGACAAGATTCTATTCAGAGATCCTGTGTCATGCTTTCCACAGTGACAGCATGCTACTGCAGGGGTAATACTTCCCTTGTTCCCATCAGCAAAGCAACAACTCTCTAGAGCAGGGAGGTGCAGAGAGGGAAAGCCTGTCTATTAGCAGTTCTGTTTGAGCTAGGATGACACTGGGTTTTCAAAGCTTGTCTTGTGAAATTGATATCCTGATCAATGTATCAGGATGGTGGCACCAGCAATTAGTATTTCCCAACTCCAAGTTCCCACATGTTTTTCATCTGGTTATGAGCTTCAGTTCTACACCCAAATCAGTGGTTTGAAAAAGGAATAAAGTTCATTTTATGTATTTTAACAAACCACCAGTAAACATCTCTCCTCCTCTACTAAAATATCTTCTCAAGAATTCATTATGATCAGGATAAAGGTTTGTATTAATAGCTATGCATCTGCATGGAATTTTAATAGCCACATGCTGTGAAGTTAATGCTTCAAATATTCATTTGTTTAGCAGGACTGCAGTCATGCTAAGGTCTATTTTCTTTGTGTCTTACCGTATTTTGTTGCATGGAAATGTTTCCTTGAATAATTTTGTTTCTGTGCAAGTAACTGTTCCTTTGGGAAAAGCTTTTTTAAGTACTATATATATGTACGTACTTCACAGACTTTTCTTCATACTATGTAACCTACTTGCTACCCTCTGTGAATGCCAAAAAGAATCTAACTCCAAAGACTGCTTTTCAAAATGTTGAGAAAAAGCAATCTTCCATGTAACATCTGCCCTTTCTAAGATCTAAAACTCAGAAAACCTGTCTTTAAAAAAATGTTGTCAGTCTGACACATACACTATAGGGTGGGGTTTTGTTCTCATTTCTGTGGTATTTCTTTACTCCTAACTTGTATCTGTCTGCTTGTTTACTAAAATTTTAGAATTAAGTTTCTGTTCTCTTCCTGTCCCCTCTCCAGCCTGGAGTCATTCAACCTTGGGTTAGTTTTTTTATTGTTTTTTGCACACAGAAAAGAGGAAAACTCCAAATGTTCACCAGATATTAGCCTTTAAGTGAGACACTTATTATATTAGACTTGTCTCAACAGACTTCGTTCTCAAGCAAGCAAGTAATTTATTTTCATTTATGTCTTGCCTGAGATGTTATTCCACCGATTAATCTGTGCAGGCAGATACAACCTCACCTCTCCAAACTTGATAAAGCTGTTAGTCCTAATACAAAAGATTTCTGATTTACTTTTCACTGCTAGTGACTTAAATGCAAAACCTCTCTTTCAACAGAAACCCAAGTTTTATTTATGTAGCAACCGGAGTCAGAAAACTTCTTTCCAAAATATTAATCATATTCACCCACATAACAACCATTACTGAGCTTTGTTGCAAAACTTCCAGGCTGTCTGTATCCTGTTCACTCTTGTACCATTGGGTGGCATCATCCCACACCAACACCTTGCTTTCCATTTACCAATAGACTGTTTAAACACAGACTTTGCTTACAATACAAAAAAGTTTTGTAGTGCTGGACAGCTGTATTAATTATGATTAAGGACAAATAATGAAACCAAGCATCTCTACAGTTCTTTTAACACAGCTCATCCTTGTCAATAGTCACCATCAATGATACAAATTAATTCCTAGCAATTGGTTCAGAGTTTGCTTTGTGTTCTGTAAATTTTCTCCTGATTTTTTAACAAATATTTGAGAAAAACAATGTTTAGAAGGGTAGACACTACTGGTCATCAACCAACTTTATAAAATAATAAATCTTAAAAGGGAATTTTGCCCAACTTCCATGACAACATCAGAATTCACCCCAACAGTTTAATTCCACTAACACTAATGCAGTCTGCAAAACTGCACAGATAAGGCTGTGGGGGTTTAGGGTAGAAGGGGCATGGGGAGAAGGGTGGGCATATGAAGAAACTCTTGTGATAGAAGTAAAAAAAAAAAAAAAGCCTATCCAGCTCTATGTATCAGTGAAGAGAACCAGTCCATCAAATACGTAAAGTCTCAAAGGAGAAAGATAATGTTTTTAATAATTTCTCAGCCTCCCTCATAGTTTCTGAGGATTTTTCCAGACCAAGAATAATAAAGGAAGATACACCAAAAGCACCATTGCTACTATATTAAGTTCAGCTGCTATGCTCTCAACTTCGAAGACATATAGATTTACCAATTCTTAAGTTTTGAAACTCAGCTTCATAAACAGGGAGTGGGAGGAAATAAATATGTCCAATGCTCTGTGTGATCAGAATACCTTAATCTGACATCCAATATACCACAAACAATTTTTTTTATATTTTAAGCAATCCTCTTTCACACCTCACTGGCTCCATAATAGTTACAGGGTAGGTCTAACATTTAAGAGTCAGGAGGGACTCTGTTAAGTTAAACATTATAATTTTCTTTAAATATTAAGTGTGTTTAAAGGCCATTTATGGCACCAATTACAAATTTTGTGAAGGAATACGTCTATGTGCTGAAAGAATCTGTTGGCCAGTCTGCTGCCAAATTTGTTCATATTTCCATCCCACAACAGGACTCTTCCCCCTGTGAAAATACTGGAAGATTATTGTTTTAACTGGCTACTAAACAGCCATGACAGATTTCTGTTGGCAGAGAAATAATGGATCTCGTGCCAGCTCCTAGAACTGCATGCTTATTAGTCATGGCTTTGTAAATTCTCTCACACAATACAACATCTTAAAAATTTGTGAAGAAATTCCCAGATTCCTCATTGCAAGCATGTACTAAAAACTGCACCTTAAAGTACTAATGTTTAATACACAAATAAAAATACATTGTTCCCTAATGGTACATAAAAAAAGCTACAGATTACAATACTCTCAGTGCCACTACAAACTCATTGGAATTCAGTTCTGCATTGATTTCCACTTAAAAGATCCAAAATCTTTAAGAAATCCAGTGTTGAGTACACAGAAAAAAAGAATATTTCATCTTCATGTTCTTGCACTGACATGAACCCACGGAATATCTTTCACTGATTAACTAGCAAGTACTGCTAACATACCTCTTAAAAACTTAACTGGAAACTGGAGTGGTTTTAGCAATAACTGCGTACAGAGAAATGCATGCCAAGTAGTGGACATTGTAACTATCCTGTCTTCAGATATAAAACCCACTGTATTTTCTGTTTCCCTATCATTCTTCCATCACAGGAATTTTTTGCCTATTGTTGCCAAAAGAGGATCTTCTGGAAATTATCAATCACCTCACCACAGATGCATCCAGCTGGCACAGTTTCTCAATAGTCAGATTGCCTATGACCTCTACTTGTAAACTAACTGCTTAAGCAAACACTAACATAAACAAACAATATTCAGAAAGCTAAAGGTTACAGCCTGGTTTAGAAGATTCTGCAGTCCCAATGGCTTAGCAAGAGACACTAGTCTGACCATTGGGCAGGACTCATAGATCATAGCTTGCTCTCTTTTTTATTGCACATCTAAAATATAACTGTGAATGACAACCACCTGGTTTCTATCATCTAATGTAACTAATATATCACTATTTCTTTATGTCGATTTTCAGTTAGGTATGAAGCAGATCAGTTTTTCCCAACTCAAGGAAAAGCAAAAGCAGAGCAAAAGCACCACCAGAGGATGCCTTTAAAAATCAAAGGGTGATCCTCCTTAGTCTCTTTTCAAAATTCTTATTCCAAAACTAGCACCCACACATTTGTCAATGTCTTACTCTAACCTGTTAATCTGTCCTTCCTAACTCTACTGTTGGCAGAAGCAGATTAAAAGATCAAAGAGAAGGATGAACCAAGTCTACTAGCAAATACTACTTCAGTTTTGGGGGAGGATGATTAGTGACGTTGCTCTTCTGCTCAACGGTCCCTTCTTCCTTTGCTGGTGATAATTCTAACTGTTCTATTGTCAAAGTCCAATTTCCCTTTCTGTTCTGCACAAAAAAATTTAAAAAAAAAAAAAAAAAAAAAAAAAAAAAAAAAAAAAAAAAAAAAAAAAGAGAGAGAAAAATCTGCGTTGCTACCAGGAAATTCACATTTTGAGAACAGAAGCTTCTGCTGGTGGCAGGTGAAGTCTGTAACCCACAATTACCAGCTGGAGCTGCAACTGCAGTCTCACAAGAAAATTAGCCAGAAATTCCTGAGCTAACAGCAGCTGTTCAGGAGATTGTGAGCAGCTGCCAAAAAGTGACAGAAAGTCATTGGAGTCCCAAATATTTTGAGAGATCTGGCAAGTAAGATAGTCATCATTATGTGTAAAGCCAGAGCTCTTGATCCAAAAAAACAAGGTGTGGCATATTGCCCAAAAAGAATAAGCTTACTGATCTTCATTTAGTTTGCATGGGCACATCATTTAAGGAAGTAGCGAAGAGGCACATTTTATTTCTTTCATTTTTTTTTTTCTTTCTGCTTCTCTTTCTGTCTGTTCTGTACACTCATGTATTTTTTTTACTCTATTTCTGAGTTTGATAGAGAAAGATTACTTTTTTTTTTTATGTAGCTTGACTACAGAGTGTTTCTAAAGGTTAAGATGCATAGGCCTCAGGCTTACCACTAACAATAACAACAAAAATCTTAAAATCCATTAAATACCTTTTGCAATTACACCAACTGTTTCTGGAATGATCAACAGGCTGCATGAACACTGAAAATGTACTGTCTTTTCTACCAGAGATTGTTTTTCCAAACACCACTAAGAAAAATTAGCTTGCAGTAATGCTGCTCTATTGCTATCATCTTACAAAAGATTACATTTCCTATGTTTGTCATTCAAAAACTTTTCATACACACACATGTAATCAAAATGCAAATATAAAGAATTATCTGGACTAAAATATTCAACCAAAACTGTAGTTTTGCTATGGGACAGATGATGCCACTAGGGATAACGCAATTGAATTTGCTTAGCACTTCATAAAAACCAAACAAATAAAACCAAAAAAAAGCTAACTATAAATAAAAGACATGAAACCCAAATGGAGTGCTGATTCTGTAGGTAAGGCTAATGACTAAAGTCAAATTAATAATTTGAGTTCTCCTCTTCTCAAGTCATTCTGCCTGTGCCTCTCCTCGTGCTGTACAATTTGGTTTTTACATTTGGGGTTGTTTGGTGGGTGGTTTTTCCTTCCATTTGTTATTCATCTTACACTATGCTCATATCATATTCTATAATTTACATTGTATTTGTTCAAATAGATTAGAACCTTGATCTTGTGGACATACAGTATCAACAGGACCATAAAATACAGCACAGCAGGAAAACTCTTTTCCCTGGATGCCCTAGAAAACTGGCAGTACTTGAAAACCCTGCTGTGTTTTGGTGTACGAGCCCACAATTTCCCAAGTTTACAATCAGCTTTTTCAATACAAATGCTGTCTTAGTGTCAAAGCAAATTGTAGCTGACTACAGTATAATTCTACAATTAATGTAACTGTACCGTATCTCAGTGAAAGTCTGAATTATGATATATTAGCAGGTACTCTAATTGCATGAAATCACATTATTATGACATTGAATGGTACAACTATGCAATAATATGGTAAAAAAATTACTGAAGAGATTTGTGAGGATAAATCCCCAGTATTCTGTCCCTGGTTGGTAAAAAATATGTATACATTTTTTACCTGCAACTTAAGGCTTCCTTAAAGGAAGAACTAGGAGCAAGCTGGAGAGGTAGAAAGACTATTAAATTTAACACAAAGTTTGGATTAACTGTTTCAAAGAAAATAACTAATTATTTTAATTTATGTTCTTATTGCCTTATGAATACTTCTAAAATTCATTTTTAACTGCTTTCAGCAACCAAGGCTCCACAGATTGTCTGGCAAATGTCAGTCAGAGGGCTCTGCTGCCTCTTCATGTGTTCAGCTTTAAACTGATCACCAGATTTTGAAACAGAAGGCTTTTATTTTTCTCCTCTCAGCTAAGATGACTGGGACTTGTTGGCAAGCTGTATGGTTATTTCTTGGGATTGGCTGGGAATTCTTTTTTTTTCCCACATTTGTTTTAATTATCATTGAAAAGTGTTTAAACATTCAAAACACACACGTGTCACTGCCACATCTCACAAAAGTGGATGAAGGGTTTCCTTTAATGCTGTTCTGTGAAATGCCAGGGCCCTGAGGGTACTTCATGGCTTGGACTAGCCTCATGGGACTCAGTACCCGGGTGCCCCAGGAGCCTCATCCTGCACTGATCACTGGGGAACAGCAAGGGTGGCTGCTCTATGGTGGTAAACAGCAGCCCAAGGTGGCTGTGATTTAATGGCTGAGATGCAAAGGAATTTTTTTGATGGCCATATAATCTCAGGCGTATGTATAGAACATTGACCAGAAGCAGCAAGATTAGAAATTTCTGCTTTTTATTTTAAATAAAAGCTGCAGAGTATTATTTCTGATATTGATTTCTTAATCTGTCTTCCCCAGTAAGTGCTCGCGAAATTGACTTCCGCACTAAAAATTAATTTGCAGGGCTTTAAGCAGTGAAAAAAAGGACAAGAAATATCCCTGATCTTATGGCTGTTATGCCAAGGACATAAATGACCTGGAACAAACTCAAATTGAACATTTATGTGTATTATTTTATTTTGTAATTAGTACCTAATGTTTTAGTTATTTTTCATTAAAGGAAAAAAAGTAATTACAAAAATATGTATCACAAAGAAAATGTCATTCCTACAGTTTATCCTATGCATTCTGAAGGCACTGGCAAACATATAGCTGTACTCTGATTGCATATAAAAATGAAGAGGTATGAAGGATTGCATTTTCCTGATCCATCTCATAATATAAAGTGCTACCTTGCTCTGTTTCAGAACAAGTCCACAAATAAAGAAATACAATTCTACTGCAGTTTAGATGTGAGTGCAATTTTGCAAAACATTTGTACAAATATTAGCAAATGTTATTCTAATATGACAAGACAACAATAAAATGAAAGAAAATAACAGTAAAATGCAAAATGGTACTTCAGTAAGAAAGACAAGTAACATGAATACCTGTAGGAATAAAATATTCTAGGCTCAGTTTACAGAAGTCCTAGAATGACTACTAGACTGCAGAAATTATGGCATGGTTTCTTGGGAAAACATTAATAAAAGGTCATAGGTCTACTGTCTGCTACACAGAAAAATATGATATTTCCTCACATTGTCAGCTCTGCAGATTTAAATACTGAACTTAAGAAAATGAAAATTTAACACCAATATTAACATAGGTGCAGAAAGTCATACAGATTTTTAGTCTGTTTTTTGATATTTTGATTTGTGAATCTTAGTAGAATCCTATCTAGGTTTAACTTCTAAATGAAAACCATTGAAACAACACCTACAGAAATCAACTCTTGACTGTGTTTCCTGAAAGACCTACAGCTTTTAGGCCTCCAAGCAGTCTGAACTTTAACTACAGATTTTTAGTATCATAGTCCTACTTTTAGGCTCAAACACACTGTTATCAACATGTGTTAACAGAAATCAATTACACAGAGATTAGCCAATGGTTGGGGCATCTTTTCTGTCAACCCTTTTTCCCCCTTAGTAGCATTTTATATATTAGTACTGCCTGAAAGTTTAGAGACTGATATACCATTGTAGTGACAGCTTGAAGTTGTGGAATAATTGAGTTCTCTTGATAATGTTCTTGGTGCCAGCCAGTGAGCTAATGGAAGCCTGAAAGGTTCCCTAAGAACAAAAGGACACACATCACCATTATTATGGTAGACAGCTTTGCTCTAAGTCTATAGCTTTGAAGTTCTCACTGTAGAACATCTGCCCTTAATTCAGCAGTCAAAAATCCTACAGCTCTCTACCCACAAGCTTCTCAGTCAGCCTTGTAAAGTTACCTATATTTTGATACGCTGCAGAATCTAACAGAGATTTCAAAGGCTGCCATGTAATACCGTCTGAGTGGCTGCCAGCCACAACTGCCTTCACATGCTATGTCTTTCTGAGCTCTGCTGTTAACAATACTTTAAGCGTCAACAGATGTCATCATGTGTAATGCATCAAGAAGAGTCAACGCATGTGAGCTACACTTGACAGATTTCCTTCCAAAGATATATAGCAGTATATTATGCAGGCAGGTCCATCATAGCCATTCTGATACCATAAGTTCACTAGCTGCTTTGGAAGTTCAGTGTTCACTTCTGAACTGATCCAACTTGCTTTTTGAACTAGGGGGAGACAGAAAAAGGGAAAACCAAACCAAACCCTTAACCAGACCACCAAAACCAGGTCATTCCGACCTGCCCATGAATATATCAATTATTTGGCAGACGGAGATGGTGAACTCTTATATACCTGGCTAGTCTCTTTGGCAGTTTAACCATAGTGTTTATATTAAACAACTGAAGCTCATGGTAAACTGAAATCCACCATGTGCTACACTACAGCACTTACACACATGCAAAGAAAATGGTCCAATTTGATTTCCAGACCAGACATTGAACTTCAAGAGATAGCAGGCATCTGCAGCTTAGAAACATCTGTGTACCCTACCCATGCATCAAATGCAAGGAAATTCTGTTTCATTTAAACAAATGTGCTTATTTAATCTTCTTATGAATGGAACCAAAATCTTATAATCTATCTAATAATTTTCAGAATCTACTTAGTACTAAATTTGCATAAATGCCAGACCACAAGTGATCACCAAAATATGAATATAAGTGATCATGGTCTGAGACACTCAAGTCAGAAAGCTGATGCACTGAACCCATCAAAAATTATAAGCCTTAGCCAGTATTGTTTTGAAATGTACACAACTATTCGGTCAGCTGCATTCAGATCACTTAACATGGTCAGGTCTTATTTCTTTTTAGAAAGCAGCAGTACTCTGAAAACTTTTTATTCACATAAAAGGAAGATATTCCCACTAGAGCAGAATTATTCACTATTCCCCTAGTTTAGAATGATTCCATTTCCTGACACAATGAAAAGATTAAATTTTTAGAGGCTGTATCAGCCAAAAGGAATAATTCACAAATGAACTCTAGTCTACAGTGTGATACACAGTCAATTACTTGCCAGCACTCTGATGTAATTTGTCTAAGGCCATTTAACAAACAGTTTGAGAAACTGAAGAATGGTGCTTAGCTTAAAATGGTAACATTCAAGCAAATACTTACATGAGTAAAAGTTTTCAATCTTGACATGACTGATCAATATCATTATGAACTATTTAACAATAGATGTTGATCTTGTTTTAAATGATATACACTTCACATACAAAGAATGACACGGCACTACACTCAAGTAAGAGGACTTGACAATACCACATTAAACAATGACTCGCTAATGTGCTGTTTAAGGGATTCATGTTTTGAGGAACATCGCTTAAAGTTTCCGTATTGGAGCAGATTGTAGAACTCTACAGTTTAATTACCCTGTAAAGTACTTCAAGGGATAGAATATATTCTTTGCTGAGAAGAATTATGATAAATTAACATTACAAAAAAAAATAGCTATAATACACATACAGAGGGCCAATGTGAAGGAAAAAAATGAAAGAACCTGCACCTGAGTGAACATACAGGAGCTTTTTGCCAAACACTGTTAACACTTGGAGGCCATTTGGTCATCTCTTTGAAACTAATTAAGAAATACCAGTGTTTCTAAGGCAAATAAACCCAGCAAGTTCAGCAGCCCCTTTAGCAGTATTGTAAATAAAATATTAATGTCTGGCCAGGTCATTATGCTGCTTCCATCTTCATCTTCCATCATCACTAGAGAGAGACCATGAAGGTATGCATATAAATAAGTGGATATGTCTATATGAGCTGGAATGAAGACTGCACTTCAGTTATATTCATTCCAGCACTTTTTCTAAGGGGCAGAAAGACCTAAGTATTTTCAATTACTAAAATTATTACACAATAACTGGATAAATACACAGATATAGTTAAGCCTCTCTTTCAAGGATTAAATAAAATTTAAAATTTTAGACAGTCCTATAAAAATGGCTATGTGAATACTTATTTCATGCATCTGTAAAATTAATGCCATTCAAATACTTTTGAAAAAAAAGGGGCATTGAGCTAAGAGTCAGACATACCATCTTAGAAAGAACAAGAAAGGCACTGTAAGTAGAACACTATTTTACGCAGCCTGTAAAATAACATTAAAAAATAAAAAGAACTTGCACAACTACTTGAGGCAGCAAACAGATCTGCAGTATTATGTTCTCAGTGCAAATCTGTTTATTATATATATAACTCTCTATTCCAACAGCTGCTATAAAAATTCTTGTAAGAAGCACCTAAGTATAGCAGATCTGACTCCCAACTATATTGTTATACCATTTAGGAAAGGAGACATAAAAAGTATCATCATGAACTTAAAAGTCTTACAGGTCTCTGAAGAATTTTCTTTCTATTCCTGCTACACACTCATTCACTTAAATTGTAACTGCCAAAGCAATGATGTGTTTTTACCAAATTAGATCTTAAAGCAGGAATCATTAAAAAAAACCTCACACATGAGCCAGAGTCCACTTAAGGTTCCCATCCTTTTTACAAGTGACTACACCAAAGCTTTTGTCTAGAACCATTTTTTTGATATTAAAAAACGGTAAATACTACTAAATATTAAAATAAGTTTTACAGAACTAATTTGAGTATTAATGCATGTATATATTCTAGTCACCAATTAGCTTTCCACCACTTCGAACATCTCCTCGCAAAGCTCCAGACAGCCTCAAATTAAACCTGACCAGGAGAAATGGATCATTTTCATTCAGGTGGGAAGTGATTAGGAACAGTAAGAAATGCTGGGAAAACTAAAAGAAATATCAGAGCAAAAGATCAGGGAAGTGGTCTGGGAAAGACCACTTGGGAATCAGCACTCTGTGTTGGAAAACACTGGGGGGTGCTAGACATTTTGGGCCATTTGACAATCAACCTTAACCACTATAGCTTGCTTATCTTATAACATACACTGTTTGGGTGCAAGGATAAGGATTTTATCCATTTCCTCCACTCTGTTTTTCCTTTTTCTTACCTTTTTCCTGTTAGAAAAGATGTAGTCCTAGAAAACTGGATATAACTGAGAGGTGAAAAATCCAAAAGAAAAATAGCGCATTTCTGTTAAAGCCCTTTCTCCCAATCCTGACAGTAGATAGTTCACAGTACGAATGAAAAAAAAGTATCACTATGTATTACTTTGTACAGTTTTCTGAATGTGACAAGGCCTACCACATTAAAAAGAGAGACAGAGGAAATAGATCTTCATGTAAGAAGCAGGTCAAGTTTATTGAAATATGAGAGCATAACTTAATAATTTGAATTGGCAAAACCCTGAAAATCCTTTCAACTGTTTAACAGCTTAGGAAAAAAAATACCACACAACTTCCAGTTGTCTTTTGATATAAAGCCTCAAAGGAAACTGAAGGTTAAGTACTCTCATAGAATCATAGCATGGTTTGGGTTGGAAGGTACCCTAAAGATAATCTTGTTCCATTCTCCCTTCCATGGGCAGAGACACCTCTCACTAAACCAAGTTGCTCAAAGCCTAACCCAGCCTCGCCTTGAATATTTTCAGGGATGGGGCATCCACAACTACTCTGGGCAACATGTTCCTGTGACTCACCATCGTCACAGTAAAGAATTTCTTCCTAGTATCTAGTCTAAATCTACCGTCTTTCAGTTTAACACCATTACCCCTTGTCTTAATGCTACACTCCCTGCTAAAGAGACCCTCCCCATCTTTCCTGTAGGCCCCCTTTAAAGTACTTTTAAAGTAGCTTTTTAAGTACTGGAAGGCTGCTATAAGGACTCCCTACAGTCTTCTCTTTTCCAGGCTGAAGAGTCCCCACTCTCTCAGCCTGTCTTCACCTGATCATTTTTGTGGCCCTTCTCTGGACCTGCTTCAGCTGGTGCATGTCTTTCTTACATTGGTGGACACAGAGCTCAACACAGTACTGAAGGTGAGGGTCTCACTGGAGTAGAGAGGGGGAAAATCACCTTCCTTGACCTGCTGGCCATAATTCTCTCGATGCAGCCCAGATCTACCTGTACCCCAAGTCCTTTGTCACAGGGCTGTTCTCAGCCTTCATTGCCCAGCCTGTATTTGTTCTTGGGATTGCCTCAACCCATCTCACATAAGAGCGGAACAAATAACTTTTTTATTAATTCTCCATTTTCTTCACAAACTGTCAGCTAATTCTTTTTCTACATCATGTGTTAAAAGGTCTGACCTTACATTTAATACAGATTATCAACTGAGGAAGCTATCTATCAAGGACTTCTGCAAATTTTGTGCAAAGATCTTGTGAAAAACAAAGGAATTAAATCATTCAGTAAAACAGTTTATAAAAAGCAGCTTTAGAAAGTCTAGTCTGTATTACACCTATACAGCTTAAATATCACAGTAACAAGAGAAATGTCTGCATTTTGGGAGGTTTTGAATCCTCTTATGTATCACCTGGAAAAGTAAATTATTTTTTTAAATCACAGTTCTTTTTAAACACGGAAGATCATTGCACTAAAATACCTATTGATCCTTAGGGTCTGAACACTCCCAGCTTACTGCAGATCAGACTTTCCCCTCTCCTTTTGATGTCTTCCCAGTACAAGCTCTTTCCTTTGGATTGCCACTGATCCTATCATTCCTGATGTCAGATTCCATTTCTCTTACAAAAGCTTACACAAAGGCTATAGGTCTGGCTAGATTTTTTTTCTTGTCCTGATGTTACAACTAACATAGATGTATTTTCTTTACTGTAAATGCAGTTCAGTAAAGATGAGGATAACAATGAAGAGAATAACAGACAAATGTTTAAACTTAAAAATTATGAACTTCAGCTTTGTTTGAGTCACTTGAGTAAGGAAAATAAGGATCATGGATGTTGGCTTTATACAGATGTCACTCAAGTAGAACGAAAAATGTGGGTTTACGTACTTAATCACAGTAACTTGAAGAAAATACTTTCACCTCCCAGTCTTCTTAAATTGTGAGATTGCTATTACATATATATGCATCCTGTTTTTAAAAAAAATGTCTTCTCTTTCTGGTTAAATTATGAATCTGTGTATTTGTCTGAAGGAGTGGCCTGAAATTCTTCTTTTCCTCCCTTTGTTTCTGTTGGCCTCTGATAGCTTTGTATGTCTTATATAGAACGTGACAGGGCTTATCTCATTTGTGCTGGATCTATTAAAAAGTATCTCCATCAAACCTTCACCTCTCCTTGTAATGCCTTTTCAGAAACATGGATTTAAAGAATTTATTTCTGTCTTTAATGTGTTTCTACATCAGTCACTTTGAACTGAATTCTGAATTTATGTTAGAGAATCCCTTGTGAGCTACATCATGATCACATCATGATTCCTTCCTCATATTGTATGAAAATCTATTTCAGACTCCACAAGTTCAGGTGGTATCCCTTTGTGTTAACAGATACCACTTGCCTGAACCAGATTAAGGTTCCTATAGAGTATATTCCATTCTATCAACATTTGATGTAGAAAATCTACATCAGATGCCAGATGGGGGTTGGAAAAGTTCTGACAGCTGGCATGAGTGGGAGTAAGCAGCCTAAGGACAGTGTGCAAAATGCAGTAATGAATGACACTTCCATTTTTATCAGAAACTGAACCTGGGTTTGCTAAAGAATCTGATCTGCTGCTTAAAACTATATTTCTAACCTGCAATTCTTTCTTATTGCTACTTCCAGCACCGATGTGAAGTGAAATTCAGTACAAATGGGGCTCATTAATATCTGGAAAAGGAGGGCAAGTTATCCTGGAGAGAGTTATTGTTCCTCCTCTTTTTGATCGAGGCCTGAATCTGATTTAGTGCTGAATGGCTGTGAATCTCCTTTGCCTTACATTGGTTAATTGGCTACCTATAGAATGCATAAGATTATAAACATACACATCTAGAGAAAAGACATATTTCTGTGTATGACATACTGAAAAGCTTAGTTGAATATAAATCCCCAGTGGAAAAATAATAGAAGCATTAATATATATTTTGTATTACATACACTAGCTTTATGTAGCACAATGTATCTATTCACATTAAAGACCTACTAAATGAACATGCTGTAGTGAAAAAACTACTACTAAGCAAAGATCTGTTTATGAAGCTTCTGAGCCTATAAGATGCCAATATCTTCACTTCTTACTGATCTGAATATAAAAAATATAAAATACTCCTTTTGTATTATATGAGGGAGTGTTTGTAGTGTTATAGAGAAGAGGCTTGGTTCTATGTCTGTGATTAATACAGAAAACTAAGGGAATAATTTAAATTTTAAAATTCAGAGCATTAACACTGCATTATAATAAGGAGACATCAAAATTATTTGCTCTAAGTTCCTCTTGGTACCATTTGATTTTGCTTTAAAAGGATATTTAGTTAATCCCTCTTAAAAGCATGAAGAAACAAAGGCATTTGTGAAACAAACAAACTGAGTGCAGATCTTGGTTTTGTACACAGGGATCTTATCTGAACAATTTCCCACTACATTTGTTGTCTTCTCATTACATTCTAAATGTAGCAGTCTCCTTAGCTGTTAAAATACACATTTCAGGACAGACCTATTGCAATTTCATATTTAAAGTAATTTTTTAGTATGAAAATCCTTTATCAAATGTGCCCCTTCTAAAATAATTTCCTTTCTATCTCTATTAGGAGGAAAAGCGGTAGATGACAACAGGTAATTTACAATATGACCACTGGGGGTCATTCATTTTACACAAATATTTCAGAAAAGTATTTACTGGGTTTGAATACGTATCATATTTTTAATAGAATTAATTATTTCTAAAGAGAATACCACTCAAGAGATTAATATCCAGAGCTATTAACCATCTGTATTCTCTAATCCTAATGGTAAGTGGGGAAAAAAGAATACTACATTGTTCAAAGAGCTAACCAGAATAACATCAAGAAACTGAAAAAAAGACATATCATTTAATATCTAAACAGAAAACAAACAAGCAAAAAACAAAGCTACCTTTTCCAGACTGTTTATTACTTTTTAAAGGAGACCAACAGGAAATTGTAACATCTCTGATGTGGATTATGAAAAATGAAACACTGTGACCTCTGATTTACCTTGTTTGATTTACTTATGCTTTTATCAAATTGTCTGCAGTCTTTTTAAGCACTATATAGACGTCCCAATTAAAACAGTGCTGAATGTTAACATTGAGAGAAAAAGTACCATTTGATTCATAAAATTGTATGTGCTAAATAAAACCCAATATGGTCCCTAGAAGCATAAATCCTATTTTCTTTTTTTTTTGCCAGTCAACTGTAAATATGACTTAAAAATCAAACTGCACTTGAAAAATAAATTTTACATTCTGACAAAAGGTTAAAAAAAAAAGTAAGAAAATAAACCTAACCTAACTTCTCACATCTAAACTGTTCAGAACTCCTAGAAGTAGCTCATTTTGTCTTGGATATGAACTTTATCTATATACATATTTATATGTACTCATAGTTAAGAAAACAAGTACACAAAAATCTTTTTTTCAATAAGAAAATACCAATCATACATTGACAATGAATGACGTTGATGTCATTTTCCAGTGAAATACTAAACTTATTTTCTTATTTGTCTAAACACTACCTGTACATGCAAACAAATCACTAGACATACATAATAACATTTTTATTTTATAACTTTAAAATTCTCTCCAGCATAATATTGACACCGGATATTTTGGCTGTTAATTTCTGATAAAGAAATCATATGCTTACAGGGAAAGACCAAGACTCCACTTCAATTTATTTTATCTTATTGTTAGCTCAAATTAGCTCATTCTACCCTAGCCATACCCACTCCCTTTTCCATAAGCATACTTTAATTTCTATTTAAAAAACAAATTCAACATTAAATTAATAATATGTTCAAAAAAGTTTCACATCTATAAAATGATAGGGCTTATGAACTATTCTAACAGATTTACTTAAGCACACTAAATCTAATAAACAGTAACACAAAACCAAAACACAGTCCAATCAAATATACACATCCCACAGCTTTAAGACCAGTCTCTCTCCCATCTTGAACATTTTATGACTGCTGCTCCAGATTTGTTTTTCTGCAAGCCCTAAAATCTCAATAGGCATTTTATACTTGCTACAGTAACTTTATTCTTTGCCAAAAGAGGAGGAAGTTCATATAGTAATAGACTTAGTAATCAAACATGAAAATTATATAATGGGAAGAAACACTCCCTGTCTTTCATGACATGACCCAGTGTGTTTAATTTCATTGTTTTTAATTAACTAAGTCAAGCTGCTCATTTTAGAAATTAACATATATTATATATATATCTACCTTTCACTGGGGATTTTTTTTTTAAATTAGCCTGTGCCTTCTGTATAAGGTATCCTCAACGACAGAAATAAACCCAGTACAAATACATCATGCTCTTTGTTTAGTGATAATGAGTGCCTCAGTAACATAAACTCTTTCAATAATTTGTATGTGAATCCACTAGCATTTTGTAATAAAACATGTTGTACATCGTTTTGTCCATCACGTTATCACTATGCTTTCGAAATTATTTGATTTCTTCTCCTAAAACTGTATAATAAAATACCAATTTATCTAATTTTTGAAAAATCAAGGTCATGAGGGACATGAATACGAACCGCACTGAGAATAAGTGAAAAAGTAGCAATTGTCATAAAAAGGAGCTGTACCTGTCAGGATAATCTTTTTATAAAGTGGAAACTACCTAAAGTGAAGTTTGATAAAGAAATTAAAAGAGTGCCAGGTTATTTCCTCTCAGTTTCTAAATTAAATACACATCTTACCCTAAAGTTTAACAAAGTACAAATCTGGTTACATTTACCATACTTCAGAAAGAAGGATCTAATGTAGGATTTAACTAAATGCTGTTAGGTAGCTATTTTAATCAGGCCCACTATTCTGGGACCCATTCAGTATACTGAATTTGACTAAGTAATTTGTCAACTATCCTAGGAAGCTCACCCTGAGTAAATAGCATCTTTTGCATAGACAAATACATCAGTCAGTGACAACAGATGAAATTCCAGTGCAAAACTTTTTAATTTTATAAAGTTAGGGAAAAAAAAAGGCTGAAGTTAGAATTAGAATAATTGAAGGCACTTAAGGAGCACAGGGTTCAACAATTACTCTATCAATACAGCTCTCACAAACACCAACTTTGATGTGATCCTAATCATCATCACAGACCACAGAGAGTATGGGCCACCCTGAAGGGACCACCTTCTCAGTTCAAACAAGAACGTCTATCGCAGAAAAAAAAGACAAGCAGGAAAACATCATGCCAAGACAGTAAAATATATTAACTTGCTATGAACTTTTTGAATTTTACATCTAATGATATATATTTTCTTGTTAAAAAAAAAAATCACCCAAGCAGTACAGGGTGTCTAGATTCTACTGTGATCAGGAGCAGTTTCCCTGAACCTAATACCAAGATGAGAATCAGGTCCAATGAGGGTTGGCATACAAACTAGAAGATGTCTAACACTGCACCTTAGGCTAGTTTAAAGTCCACTGACAGACTCATATTACTGGAATTCAAAGCTCTCCTTCAGGAGTCTGAAAAAGGCTTCCTTCAACTAGGACTTTGAAATTCAGTATTACTTGGCCTACTAAAATCAAAGCAGAAGGGAAAAGGAATTATAGTTCAAGTAATCTACAGGAATTCACCACTACGGGAGCTCCCATGACTTTCCCCAGAATCACAAGTATTGTCAAAGTGAAGCAAGTATATTGCATTTCAATCTTGAGTTACACAGAAACAAGTCTGTGGTCAGACAAAGCTCATATGACACCTGACATGGCACAATACCTGGATCCTGGCCTGCTGGAATCACAACGGAGCATTACAATAAGCAAAGGCAGAGGCTAGTGAAATTGCTAATGAGTTAGTGTACGCCTCCAACAGTGCCAATGGGGTTCCTATGCAATCCATACCAAAACTTAAATTTCACTGTTCACAGGAAAACCTACTGGGAAATACCTATGTGTAAACAGTATCTGTCCCATCTTTGGAGTGAATCCAAGCTACTGCAGACTCTCTTGGTGCCATGAATCTACAGCTAGAAGCGTAAGACTGTAAAGAGTTAATCAAATCAATTTTTATTTAAGCATTTGGGTGATTATGTATCACAGTTCAAATGCAAAATTTTGCTGAGAAAAAAATTGTCTTAACTAAACATTATAAATTTCCTATTTTTCCCCATTCTGTTCAACCTGAGTAATCGAGTGTCCATATATAAAAGAGGTTATACATTACGCTTAGACTTAAGCACACAGAGGAAAAACACCTCAATACAAATATGAAATAAAACACACTGCAGTGTGTTTTATGCAGCATATTGGCACCATATTAAAAATTATGCATTCCTTATAGATTATAGTTTTCTAGGTTTTAAAACACACAAAGATGAAGTTTCACATCTCTGCAAAATCAGCCATGAAGCCTTCACTGTGCTAAAGTCTGCCCTTAAGCTGATCTAGCAGATATGTCGGATTTCTGATAAAGAATTCATCATGAATGTAAGAAATCTGAGCTAACAAATATTTCATGTCTTCACTGATGCTGACACAAATATTTATAAGCTATTTGTCATTGATATTATGTAAGTTTGTAAGATGTAAAATCTATATGTAAACACACAAATGACAGCCATATTTTGGATAGGTGAGATTTTGATGAGATTCTTATTCACTCATCAGTACATCTCATGTCAATTATATCTGTATAGATATGTAATTAATCTATTGTAAGTCACTTGAGTTTTGATTTTACCTAAATGAATTTTGCAGGTGGCATACACGTAATAATGCTGGACCCTGGAAAACTCAAGTCCCTTGATATTTTATAAAAAAAAACAAGAGTAGGAATTAGTCATTCTGCAAAAACCAAAAAGGTCTGGATAATAATGGTCACATACGTACATGATTAATTCTAAAGTATCACGTGAGACAGATAGTAGAGGATAGTTAAGAAAAAGAATATACTAGAAGGGGAAAAAAATCCTATAAAAATTATGTCCAAACTCCTCGTTTTGATAAGGAAATAAAAAAATGCAGCCATATAGCTGAATAAAGGGGAAGAAGAGGGACACAGTGCAACATCTGTCAGAAGTCAATAAATATCTCAGTTTTTGAAGGAACGTACATGTTGCACAGGTATTTCTCTCAAGTCAGTCTTCAAGAGATTAGAAAAGTCTTTTTTTCTGTCCCCTTTCCTACCAGATATAATGTAATAGTTCAGGTGACAATATAGCACTAGTGATAACTAGTGTTAGCTGGTGCTTTGTTATTGAATAGTACTTGCAGCAAGATCTTAAATTCTTTTACACTGCTTTTTGGTATTAATTGTCTTAGAGACTGAAGTTAAGGCAAGTTTCTTATCACTAAAAACCCAGAAAAGGAAGCAACAATGGATATGCATTCAGAGTCATGATCAGAAATATAAAACATTCTCTTCAGTTCTTTGGAAAGTCCCAGCATTATTAGTGCTTGAGTAACCAGAGGAAAGGAAACTTTGGTTTCACTGACACACATCAAGATGTTCCAGCATTTTTTTTTCTTTTGTTCGTATTTTTAATCTAAACATTATTAAAAAAAAAAAAAAAAAAAAAAAACACAACCAAGCAATTTCTTCTGTATTGATATCAATTTATTTCCTAATTATGATTTCCTAATTGCAGCATACATTTCCATGTTGCGGCTTTCACAGCTTTCATTCAGCAACATCAAACCACAGGAATGAGTAAGTTACACCTGAAACTGTCACTGCATTACAGAAACTAAGACACAGAAATTAGGTTTTCTTCAACTCTCATATCAGGACTGAGATATAGAGCTTGGATGTCCCACACTGAAGTCCCAAAGTCTTACCCAATCACAACATCATGTATATCATAAAAATCCAGAAAAAAAAAAAATCCCCACAAACAAACAAAACCCCAAACCAACAAAACAAACAAAACAAACCACAAAAGGCCAGAGCACACACACACACACACCTCCCAAAGCTGGAAGTTAAATTTTCTAGCACAACTTTTTCCAATAAAGTCAGTAAAAGCTACCTCTTAAAAACAGGCTATAAGTATCTTGCACATGGTAAAACCAAAAGTTCGTAACAGAGCTAAAACACAGTCCATATCTCTGGGTTTTCTGTGATTTGCTACTAATCTAGGAATAGTAAAATAGGATCGATATCATACCACAAGTAATTCTACGTCTTGGTAAGTGCATTCAACTGAGATGTTAAAATTATTTCAGCAACAGTGGCCTTAATTTCAATGTACTGTCAATTTCTGTATCTATCTTGAAAATATGTTTTATGGGCTTAAAGTAAGGGGGAAAAAAAAGTAACTTTGGTCCATGAAATAACAACAGATTAGGTTCTTAAAAAATATAATCAAAAAGTAATTCTATGGATATTTATTAAGAGAAGCTATAGCATTTTACAAGAGATAAACAGCTGTTCATCCTACTGTCAAAACCATAACTGTGAAAGTCAACAAGAATTTTTGGAAATTCTGCATTCTGATGTTTAAGGGGAAAATATCGGCAACAAAACATGCTCATTTTCACCATGCTAATAAAGTATTAAAAAAGGTTTCCTATATCCTGCCAATACTTGTCCATTATTCAGCAGTTCCTGACGATGTTATAGTAGAAGGGGTCTGGAAGCTCCTAAGAGTGTATATAAACTAGCATTTTATTTTGGATCAAAACCAACTTTAATCTCCTGACCGTGGCTGCACACTGAATTTTAGTTTCTGTTGCAGAACAGTGTCAGAGCACCCAAAGCAGACCGCTTCATGATGAAGTCAGGTAGGAAGATGTGCTCCAGGGACACATCTAATACCCCACAATTACTGAGGAATCTTCACTTCCTGGGAATCAGCTGTATCTAACATGAAGTAGACTCCCTTCATGGTACAGTATGGACATAGACTCCTTAGCACCAACAGTTGTAGTCAAAGAACAAGTACCACTTTTGGACAACTACTTGCTAACAGACACAGCTTTTGGTTTCATGTTTGCAATTTTCTTTTTCTTTTCTGTTCATAGACAACTGATTTCTTATTCTGACAATTGTTATTCTTATACACAAGTGTTTCTTATTTAATTCTTAAGTATTGCATAAAAGGTCAGGCATCATATCCAATTCATTTGCCATTTATTCCATATGTATATATACATATGTACACTATGCAACATTTTTGGCTTCAGAAAAGTTTCTTCAGATTTGCATAGGTATGAGAAGTATTAATCAGACTTCCTCCTATATTTCCTGCTACCTTTAAAATCCCACTAATCCCTATGATGCTTATACAGTATCTTTGTTCTCCTTTGTGCTGATGGATCTGCCACACACCCTTGTCTCTGAAGTGGATGATGTAAAGATTCTTTGAAGAAAGGGGATTTGCATTTGCTAGAGTCATGGCTATCCTTACACAGATGCTATCAAATCCATTGACAAAGAATACACGGCTGCTATAATGTGCTGGGGCAGATGGGGAAGTGGAGAAAAAAAAAAGTCTTCAAAAACATCTGTTAAAAAAAAAAAAGCTGTCAAAGTTCATTTCCAAATAATTTAAAACTGAAGAGAAATTATCAATTACAGAAAATCAATTTGAACCCTTGTTGATTTTCACTGAATTCTGTAAGTTAAGTAAAAAAAAAAAAAAAAATCTGTTTTGTGGACAAGTCACATGCGATGTAGTAACTATAAAAACCCAAGCTAATAAATAACTAACAGAAAAGCTGTTGCACAGACAGAACCTTTTCTATTTCAGTATGTCGCCTAATACATGGTCTCACTAAATAGTGTGTATTTCATGGAGAAGGTCACCAACATATATATGTATGAGAATAAGTTTACTTATTCTACAGTTCTTGCAGTATACCTTATTAAAACATCATTTAGAATTCATTTACAAAAGGTCCAGTGTTAATGATGACTGATACAAAGACTGAATCCATACTGATTTGCAAATCCTATTTTGTGGATGGTCAGGTAGAAAATGTACACTTGGTCTTTGAAAAAAAAAAAAAATGCACGTGACATAAAATTTCTTAAAAATTACACTTTCTAATCCATTTTGAGAAATACTTATTCTGTCAGCATTTTATTAATATGTTTCAGTGATACCATACTTACCTATTAGCATCACTGCATCAAAAATCCCTTCAAATTTGTTTTAAAGGCAACTAATCCTACACATATTTGTTTAAAATATTAGCTTGACAGAAAACAGAAACAAGTGCCTCCCTCCTGCTTAAGGAATTCAGTAGTTTAAGTTGAATATAGACTCATTTCCATTTATGTCCTGGAAAATATATCCTGTCAGTGTTCACCACCCTGTGACTTAGCAACAGTGTTTGGAGGAAAAAAAAAAAAACAACCACCAAAAAACCAATCCCCACACCATACTTATTGCAAACAATACTGTTTAATTATTTACAGATCATACAGTCAAGCAGTATAAAATATCCCGAATTTACTGATGATATTTTACCATTATATGAATATAAATTTATTCTAAAAAAGAAGGTCCATATGTAAGAATAATAACTCTTTCCTAATGGTTTATAGAGTGTGTACAAATCTTCTGCTCCTTTTTCTTTTACAGACTTTTACAAGCAGTCACAAAATAATGTTACTGAAGTGAAACTGTCCAGGAAAAAGACTATTCGAGTTTTAAGAGCACATTTTCAGAAATGGCATTGCCATCCACACACACAAAACCAAAGGATTTTGTAATACGTCCTTTTGCACAAATAAAATACATGAGCATGCATACAGCTGTCTCTGAAGACAGATCTCACTGGTATGAAACAAACTGAATCCTAGGCCTTAGTTCAATTAATAAACAGCTTCTACAAAGCTAACTAAAGAAAAGTTTTTTTCACAACTAATAGCATGATACCATTTTTGATTTGCCTAAACAGGCAGCAGGAAAAACAGAGCACTAAATAAATTTTACCTTTCAGAAACACTTATCATGCCTTTCATAAACAATAGGAGAATAAGAAAATCTCGAGTTTTCAATGAAATGAAGCACTCAAAATCACTGAAATATTTATGTCCAGTAGTATTCAATTTGCAAAATGCTTGAACTGAAATATTAGAAATAAAATGGACATGCCAGAGTTCAGAAAAAAAAAGCTGCTACAATGATTCAGTATAAAAACTTGTTCTATTTCAAGAAGCTGAAAATAAGCTTAGTAAATTCAGTTTATATATATAGATATATAAAAAGAAGGGATTAAAAAGTTATTTCCACATGCCTAAAGAGATCTCTGCAAAATATTACAGTGTTAAGATCACTAACAGGAAATAGGAGGCAAGTGGAAGCTGCATCCAAAGGTTTGGATTGAAAGTTATCCTATATATTTAACAGCAAGATCAGTTAACCACTGCAATTATTTCTCTAAGTAAATTAAAGACTTTGTATCACATCACATCTTTAAAATGAAGTCTGGATATCTTTCTGATTAGAAGATATTTATTTAAAGCAAAATACTTTTGGAACTCCTACATTAAGAAATCTGACAAAATGATCCCCACAGGCCTTTTGGCTTAACTTCCAATACAAGTGGTATTTAACAATCATTTAGCTTTTTCTCAGTCTACATTCACAATAATAGCAATAAAAAACAACCAACTAACTGAAGCTACTTAAATATCCTTAACCTAAGATATCAGAATATCCTCAGATGCTTTTAAGCATGAAATGAAAAATGTGAAATATAATTTTACTACAGATGAACAAACACCAACAGTGGTCAGGAGGAATTTAATTCTTAGCTTTGTTTCTTCTTTATAAAATTTTAAAAATCAGTAAATAATAAAATCCATTTCAACTAGTGTTTCCTCTAGCTAGAGTTCACAAGTCAAAGAATTTCTCCAGTGTTCTGCTGCAAATGAATTTTAATTAAGGCAAGTTTATCTTAGTTCTAAAAATCTTAATTTTAATTAAGATAACCCTGAAGTTACTTGGACACTTTTTTTCCCCACTTTTATTCTAGTCCTTTTTAATTTTACAAAAATAAGTTTGCAAAACTTCATACCTACTATATTATAGAAGTATAATACTGTAAAAGTGTTATAGGGCTTTATACAGAGTGACTGATGAGCTGACCGATACCAAGAATAGGACATTCTTTATTTATTTTGATATGTTTATTGATCCTAATTATTTCTCACTTGAACTTTATGATGGTAACATAATGCATGTCACTGAATAGAAATTCCAAATACAAGGTAAGAAAAATGGAAGTTAAAATTGTTATCCAAAAGCTTTACAAGAAGTTTCTTAAGCATTAGTATTATTCAGAAACACTACATGCAATGAAAAATGGATTTTCTGTAAATAGTATACCAGCTGTTGGTTGCAGTTGACTGCAGATTGACTTCTATTTTATAAAGTCTAACTCAGGTAAGAGTGTTTTGACTAAGATGACTGAATAGCAGAACTACTTAACAATAGTTCAGTTAAATTAAGTGGATTTTTACTCAGGATGAATACTGTTTAATAGTATAAATATAAATAATAACAAAACATACATCATATACTCAATATAATTTTATTCTTATAATTCCATTTCCTTACAGGGATAGAAACTGAGCCATCTTTGTTGAAAACCTCAATCTTTTTCAGTAGAGATGAAGTCTAAAAGAAATTTAAATAAGTATATGGGAATACAAAATTCCTTTGTTTTGAGAAAACAAATTCAAAAGAATAACAAGACTAACACATGGTTGATGCAGTATCTTTTAGGACTACAAGCATTAGTCTAAGAGACTCGCACAGTCTAATCAATCTTGTGGGTATCACACTGTCTCTAGCAAACTTCTACAATTTTATGAATTGCAAGAAATAATTACGTTATGGACATGGCAAAGAAACCAGCTTGTATAGAATCCACTATTTCTAATACTCATCAATGTGCAGATCTTGTGAGAAAAACAACGCTGCAAATCTCCAAGAAAAAATATTGCACTGATACGGTTTATCTGGCCCTTATATCATAGGCTAAATATTTCACATCAGTACCAGACGAAAAAATATGCCACAAGCTAACAATTTAACTGAAGAACAGTCCGGCCCACTCTCTAACTGCAGTAGGTCTGGTAAGAGTAATAAAAACTTCACAAGTGTTAAAGTGAGCAAGATCTACTACAATGCAACGAATGGTCATTTTTTATATTATTCGCATTTGTATTTTATGTTGTCTTACTGAGTCTTGTATAAGGTACCCATCACATGTACCTTATGCTAAATACAGCTGATCATTCGATCACTGTTCTCTTGCAGCACTCTTCCTATGCGTATTTCAAGTGCCTCAGAAATAAAAGGATAACAACACTGTAATGCTCCATTACAGCTTTTCTTCTGTACATGCTAATCACATCTTACAATTCTCTTTGTGGAGCTGGTGTTCTGTTAGGTCTCAGAGGGATTTAAAAAAGAAGGAAAGAAAAAAAAAAAAAAGAAGACAGTTGGAATAGTGACGTTTATTAAGTTGCACCAGCTATCTAAGCAAAGGCTCAAAATGTCAGCAAAGTACAGGGAAGGACGGGAAGCATGAACACACTGATGTTCACATATATGAGATTTCCTTTTTCTTTTTTTTCAGTTTTGTTGGATTCTGGCTCTAGTATTTACTGAAGAGATATCTCCCCCCTAATCCCTGTCCCCCCCTCTAGCTGCTTAATTAACATGGCATAGCTGGCCCTGTGACTGTGTCAGAAATGACACATGCGTCAAATGTGGAATAGGTGTCCTTGCTGCAAGGAGGTCTATTTTTAAGCAGAAATGACTCATCAACTACTGGGATGTCCCAAAAGCTACAATTTGTCAATCTTTCAGGGAAAAGGGAGGGAAAAAAGGAAAAGAGGTCACATCTATATTAGTATTTGTAGCTTGAAAAGCCAAGGATAACACACTGTACATTCATTTCCACTCTGAAATGCAATCTTCTATGCAAGCCATGTTTTCATAACAGCTATATGCTATCTGGTATTTTTAAAACCTCAGAGTTATCTCCTCCTTTATATTAGATAAATCTGTAAATTTGTCCAGGGGTAAGGAAGAATGTTAATTCAGCATGCACAACTAATCTCACTACAGAGAAAGAAAACACAAGATGAAATACTTGCAGATGTATTATCAGATGCTTTAGGATGAAACAAAAAATGCAGAGATTCATTTAAAAGGAAAAAAGGGATGAAAACTTGAGGTTCTATTGTGTGTCTCAATTATATACTCGTGGTTTTTAAACAGAGTGAAAATCTAAGACTATGTTCTCACAGCAATACTGGAGCACAGTATGAGTTTGTAGAAACAGAGGAGTGAAACTGAGCCTGTCATAAACATGATCTATACAGTTTCCTTACACAAACTGACCTCCAAATAGTTGAATACAATAGGTGGTGAAAATAAACACAGGACAGATTTCCTAGTGAAAGCTACTGGAATATAAGTTGCAAATAAATGCTAGTCTAATTTTACTTTATCTCTATTTCCTAAGTTCAGATCCAAGTCATTATCAAAAGAAAGTGAATGTAATACAGTGGTGTTGATTAACTTCTTTTATTGCTGCTGAAGACAGTAAGTTATTATTCAGAGACAACCATGACTGGTAAATGGTAACTTACACCACCAAGTAACAGTTTGGTCTTCTGATGCAGCATAATATGTAGTGCTGTAACATAACTATTAAATATAATTTTCAAAATAAATACAAATTTACAAGACTAGAAAACCACAAGAATGAGAAACTGAGAAAATTTATTACAATAATTTTTCATTCCATGGAAACACCATACAATTGATCCCTGAAGCACATTCTTCAGACTAATTTCAAGTGTCCAAGGAAAGAAAATTTCATATTTCTACCTTCAGAAGACAAAACACTACTGGAATTTGGAGCAGATAAGGACAATCTTCCCAAAACAGCTAGAAAGCAATGAAGACTACGAGAATCAACTAAAATCAGCTGTCAAAATTTGCAGTCCTTTCCTACCTTGATGTTTAATCTGATGCTTTTTAACTTCTTAGTACACGAAAGCAGAAGCAATTCATTGGGAAAGAAAGATGCAGTTTGGTATACAAGACTGTTGAATACTAGTCAGTGGTATTCAAACGCCCTTTATCAATAGGTGCTTCCTTACAGAAAAGTTGCCAGGTGAGGCAACAATCTCCTATAGTTTTTATCAATTCAGTGTCTTCCCCCTACAGCTTTAAGGACTAAAGGTATCCCACATAAAGAATATCAAATCAAATCAACCAACCAAAAAAAAAAAAAAAAAAAGATTTTTTTTTTCCTTAAACACAGCAGAGACAAGAGTCAAAACCAGATTATAACATGGATGTACGAACCTTTTCTTTTAAACCTACTTCTTACAATCAGATCCAGAACCAAAAATATAATCTTTCTTGCCATGAAAGCCATTTGTTATGAGGTGACTGAACTGACTTGCAACACAGTAAGGGTACTTTAATACCCTTATTACAATAAGGGTAATTTTCTACCTTTTGGGACTACATACTTGCTGGATTTTTTTATTCATTTTTAGACAAGCTATAAAATGCTAACATCTAACATAGAATCCTCAGAGGCATTCCTAATTCCTGTGTGCTTACACACAACCTCTGGATTAAAAAAAGATGTATATTAAAAAAATATTTCTCAGTGATCAGCTACACTAAAAGACCAAACTCTTATCTGAGTTATTGTGACGTAGATCTGCAGAGCAATATGCTACAAAATGAGCCTGCCCTGGGCCAGAAAGGATCACCCATCTCCCTTGCACTTAGACCCATTTTAGTCCTGAGAGTCTCTGAGTTTCTCATCATAAATAATAAACTGTGTTACAAAAGGTGAGTATGTTAAATATTAACCTTTAATCACAAGTACTAATTAGGCAAAAAAGAAACTATTTTCTAAGATTGAAATCCTACAGATACCCTTGTCACTCTGCAGGCTTAGATCCTCAGAGCAACAAAGTGGTCTTCATTTCTTTTCAGTGACACAGTCACCATTATGTTACAGAAGACATAACAACTACATATTCCAACATCCCACCAACCAGAGTATCACCAAGTATATGTACAACTGAGATACCAAGTATTTTATTTTCCTCAAAACTCCTTTTTTTCAGGAAACTCCACAATCATTCTAGGTTATCTTTTCCAGTATTTCACTGCTGTCACAGATATCAAAATTTCCTGAAAATCCAAAATTAATCTGAAAGATGTAAATTATAAAGATCTTTTAGTTTATCCAGGCACTATGGAGATAACCTTTGGTTATCCTTCCACTTACATATTGGAATGGTGCCATGTCTGTCCTCCTTACATCTCAAAGTGGAAGATTTTTTCCTTCACTACACTAAAAAAAACTCATCATTTTCCAACACCCATTACTTATTCCTTTAGGTTACCTGTCACAAGATGTTTCCTAAACTTTTCGTCATTCCTTTTTTTCTCCAGACTCTCTCATCAGTTTATCTACATATTACTCATACATTGGTGTACAGAAAGCAGGATGCTTTGAGGCCTTACCAAGGCTTAAGATATTTTTCTGGTATTACTCTACAAATTTCACTGCTGTGAAAACTTTTCCTTTCCACAAAAAATATGAAACCAGGTTTTAGTATAAAATCCTGCTCCTCTGAAAAAGTCTTGTTATGTAACTAATAGCCTGTAGCTAACAGGCTATTCAAATTAGACAACACTTAATTCTGAGCAACATATCCACCATTTATCTTTTAAAGAGATAAACTAGAGAAAGCAACATGTCATGCTCTCCTGCAAACATGCCAGTGATACAGATTTTTGTCAATATCAAAACCAAATTTCTGGCTATTCATTAGAAATTGGAGAAGGAAAAACTAATAGCAAAGTGCTTAAAAAAAAAACCTTAGTAAATTCTATCTAGCCCTGAACAAAAATGGATCTCATACTTGAAACATAATACTCTCACTTGTCGAGCTAAAATTCTAAGAGATGCTGAAAATTTAAACCATATAAGAATTAGCTCATGTAAAGTGATGATTTAGCTTCTTGAAGATGAAACTCTTAAGCCTGCTATGTTCAGAATAAACACTATTAATTCAAGTGACAGATATTTACACAGAGACCTATCTGGCCACATTTTAATACAAATAAAGTCACTAAATATCACTGCATGAATAAAGGGGGTTTTTTTTATTTAAAATTACTGACTTAATATTGATATAACAGCATGATACAAGCTTGAACTTCAATGACTCCTTAGCCTGCAATGGGCTGCAGCTGGGAAGCAGCTTTGCAGAAAAGGACCTGAGGGTCCTGGTGTACAAGCTGACTATAAGCCCACAATGTGCCCTTGTAGTGAAGGAGGTCAACAGCATCCCGGACTGGATTAAGATATTTGTCTCCAGCAACAAGACATAAACATGCAGAAATGAGATCAATGAAAGGCCACAAAGATGACTGAGGGACTGAAGCACTGTCACACAAGGAAGGCTGAAAGAGATAGGACTGTTTTGTGTGGAAAAGAGAGGGCTAATCAGGATCCTATGAATATATGGAAGTACCTGGTGAAGCCTCCTTTAGGAGTAAAGAAAACAGAGCCAGACTCTTCTAGCAATACCCAATCACAAGACAAGCAGAAATGAAAGCTGAAACACATGGAATTCCAAATAAACATAAGAAAAATAAAAAACATACATTTGACTTGGAAGGTGATCAAACACCAGAACAACTTAGCCAGAGAGACTGTGGAATCTTTATCCTTGGAGATGTTCAAATCCCTACATACAGAATCATACAATGTTTTGGGTTGGAAGGGACCTTTAAAGGTCATCTAGTCCAACCTCTCAAATGTACTCAACACAGTCCTGAGCAACCTGCTCTAGGTAACAATGGAAGCAGGAGGACTAGACTAAATCACTTGACGTCCCTTTCCAATCTCAACAATTCAGAGATTCTGCATCAATACAGAAGAAATAAAACTATATGTTCAAATATAAACAGGTTAGTAAAATACTAAAGCCAAACCAAACAGAAGATGATAATGGCTTATTTCCAGAGCTGCATACACAAAAGAGATGCAATTTATACAACAAAATAATTTATTCATTTCTCATTTGTTTTCCAGAAATCTCAACCTTACTGAAACGTTTTAGAAGGGGCCTAACACTTCACAAAATTTATCCCATTGCAATTCATTATATTAATCATGCTACGTGACCTTGATAATAAGAATTTCTGTGTAATACCAAGGAGTAAGAACAGTAACCAAAAATTTTCCCCAGAGCTTGATTTGCCAACTATCACAGAGGAACTTTTTTTTTTCTCTGTTTTATCTGAAATTCATTCACAGCATTTCTCATTTAATTCATCTGCAGCAATGAATTTCAGCCATTGAGGAAACATCATCTATTACAGAATCACAGAATGTTAGGGGTTGGAAGGGACCTCTGGAGATCACTGAGTCCAAACCCGCTGCCAGAGCAGGACCATCTAGTCTAGGGCAGGTCACACAGGAACACATCCAGATGGGTCTTAAAAGTCTCCAAGGAAGGAGACTCCACAACCTCCCTGAGCAACCTGTTCCAGTGCTCTGTAACCCTCACAGTAAAGAAGTTCTTCCTCATGTGGAGGTGGAACTTCTTATTCTCCAGCTTGTGTCCATTGTCCTGTGTCCTATCATAAGGCATAAGTGAGAAGAGGTTGCCCCTTTCTTCTTGACACCCAGCCCTCATATATTTATACACATTAATTAGATCCCGCCCAAGTCTTCTCTTCTCCAGGCTAAAAAGCCCCAGGTGTCTCAGCGTCTCCTCACAGGGCAGATGTGCCAGTCCCCCAGTCATCCTCGTAGCCCTTCACTGGACTCTCTCGAGTAGATCTCTGTCCCTCTTGAAATGGAGAGTCCAGAATACTCCAGGTGTGGTCTCACCAGGGCAGAGTAGAGGAGGAGGAGGACCTCTCTTGCTCTGCTGCATGCTCTTTTCTTAATGCACCCCAGGATATCATTGGCCCTCCTGGCCACAAGGACAGACTGCTGTAGCATTGACCAATAGAACCTTCATTGTATTGTTTTGCCTGGAGAAAACAGGATATTTCCATATTGTCTACTCAGTGATTATGTACAACTAACAAAAATCATTGTTATCCAATGTTGTTTCATCAATATGATAAAAACATACAAAGGAATTATATTTATTTATTATTATAATCCAACCAAATAATACTTGAAAGTTTTACGAGGGACTTCTACAATCTTCCTCAACTCCTAAGTAGATTGGAAGAGTTATTCAGGTAGTGTTAATACAAATTTTGTCTGCATAATATTCACCAAACCTGAGCTCTCTGAGCATGTCAGAGAATAAAAGCAAACACTGAGCTAAGATAGCTCACTTAGCTCACAACACTGATGGACAGCACATAAAACATCTGATTTCTACAGGTATACCTTTCTATATCCAACTTTTTAATAATTGAAATAATTGAAAAACAATGCCTAAATAATTGATTGCTGTATCTCAAGGGACAGATTATTAACAACAAACTTAGAAAGCATAGAATCATATCTAATCCCTTTGTCCTAGATAGCTAAGAGCATAGTAACACAGGAAGGATAATTATCTGGGGGGGTTTTGTTGGTTTTTCTTTTTTTTTTTTTTCCCCCCTCATTATGGACTGTTTCATTTGCTTTTTGCCTTATAAAGATCAGATCAGTGTTGTTGCTCGATTTCACTCATGATTAACACCATCTGCACCTAACAAAGGCCTTCCACCTTTCTGGAAAGCCTGCACAGGCTGTGCATTGTATTGCATGCCCACCTGGCTTCAGCTGCAGCATGCTATTACGAAAGCAATGAATCTTAGCTATGGACATTTTCCCATGAAACTATGCAGACCAATGAAGAAAAATTAATGTTATTGCCACAAGTAAAGCTTTCTTCTGCAAATGGCTTTTCAATTAAACTAACAATTGTTTACACTCAGTTATCTATTACAAACACAATACAGAAAAAAATTAACACGTGCTTATGAAGGAAAATCTTATTTAATGCTGTACCAGTTTAAAGGATGCTGGCAGTCTTTATAAAGCATATATTTTGTCATTTGCCAAGAATCAGCGGTAGGAACACCTGAAGTTATATGTCACTATAATAGTAAAACCCAAGTGACTCAAGAGAAATTAATTTACAAGTTTAACCTAAATTTTCTTTACCTCAGAAAATGACACATCATTTCACTCCTTTGACTATCGAGTAGTTTAAATTAAGAGTTGTTTTCAGGAATTAACTCCTTATTTTCCCCTCTTTTTGTAAAGGAGAGGTGAGGAGAACAGATCCAAATGGATTTACTTCAGCATGGGGGAAAAAAACCTATTAGCTCTCAGAACTAGTGAGACTGCCATAACTGCAGTATTAACAAAACTAAAATGAAAAATAAAAATCAAAATTGACAAGGATATTGGCTGCAGGGTACCATGGATGATTTGGATAATCTGCATGAAACTGTCTGTATTATTTCCCAAGAATTGTCATTATAGAGGGAATAACACAGTTTTCATTTACTTGCCAAGATACGGACCATTGCAATTTTAACAATTTGAGCAATGTAAATATCAACTAACAACACTGCCGTGAACAAGATCCTAGAATTTAAAGTCAGTTTCTTCATCTCTATTCATGCATCATGAAACAAATGTAAATATATTAACTCTAGTGTGTACTTAAAGTATGAAGAAATACTCTAGTTGGCCACAGGGTAGGTTAATGAGTGTAGTAAAGACAAAGAGTTTATAAACATAAAGAAAATAGTTTTGCATGAGTATATTTCAATATAAGTAGGAAGGCTTGACACAAAGCTTAGTTTTATTTAAGCCTTGCTTACTTAACAAATTTAATATGAAGACTAAAATGCTATGCAGATTCTGCATGTGCTCAAAATACTGGTAAATAAAACTTAAGAGCATAGGAGCCTGAACTTCAAGGAATATTCTCAACAAAAAGATGCAGCATAGCTCTAAAATGATGTACCTAAAAATACTTGATTTTTTATGTTTACACAAACTTACAGAAGTGCTCTGTTAAACTTCATGCTTCAGATATATCTGTAAAACTGTTAACAGCCTAATTAAATAAGAAAGATGTGAACTCTCTTGGGCAGTAACAGTTTGCATCTGTAACAGATTTAAATAAAATAATCCTCATCATTATTGTATTATTTCTATGGAACACTTCACTCCACTAAGTCAAGTGTCTTTCAGGAAACAAAATAGCAGCAGCAGCAAACAACATGCAAAGCCAAACATAGTACACAATCACAACTTATGCTCAAATATTCTCATCAAGTAAGAGTCCATAAGGACTTGAAATAAAGTGCCACTTAGGAAAAAAAAAAAAATTGCCTGTAAAACATTCAAAGATAAGTTGCTAATGACACTTTTCTCCTTCTGCTGTCACATAGGAAATTTCTTTAATAGAATATTTATTACCAGTGCATCCTTCCTAATCTATTCCCATACAATGGCAAAAAAACAGTGTTTTCTAAAACAAGAAACTGGACTTTTCATTTTTCATTGCTTTGTTAAGCAATTTCTAGTATAGCATCTCTGCAGTCTGTGTTTCCAGCTAATAATGCTACTAAGCAAGTAGGTAGCAAGCACTTGCTTCACCTTAGACAAGGTCAAAAAAAACCTCTGAACATAAGGGCATCACAGGACACACATGAAGCTCTGGAAAACTGTATTCTAGGAGGGGACAACAGTAGTTATCCACATATAGAACAGAACACAAGAATACAATTAATGTGTCAGTAAGTGGATTTGGATTTTTATGCAGTCAAATATGTATGTTATACTTGTTCTATGTTTATTTAATAATAGATGGAGAAAAGATGAATAATGATGCACTAGCCAGAGTGTCAGCAGTTAAGCTACAAACATGAAAATGTAGCTTAGCAACTAAGGATGTTTTCTTTTTTTCTTATAAACTTATTTGTGGTTCATTGTCAAAGAACAGTACCTCCATAAACTATGTCCTTGAGCAGAACTGTAAAGATAATTAATCTGATCAATTAAAACTCTTTTACATTGCATTATGCCATACTTTTCAGGGATTAATTCACATGCCAAAATGGGCCAAACTCTCACACTCCCTGGAAGCAGAGCACGATCAATGTCAATCAAACCTTAGTTTGTGGTGGCTAAAGTACATCTTTGGTCTCTCTCTCTCCTGTCATAGCATTGATGAGGGTAGGTAGGGTATTTTTGGTAGTTTTACATTTGGGCAGTATTCAGGTTCCCTGAATATCAGATCTAGAAAAATGGGGTTTTATACAATCAGTATGCAAAAGGAAGAAGAAATCTTCTCAGATGTACAAAAATATATAGAACATAGAGTAGTGTATAAGTTTAACTTTTTTTAAAAAAAAAATAATTTTCCACCTACAAAAAGAAATAAAGCTGTCTGATAAAGAATGTGATGGTTGAGAACAAGCTCAGGGCTCAGCATGAACCTGTATGTTTGTATGTATCTTTGTATAAATCTTCCTATTCACAGTGCCACTGTTATTCTTAGATCCAGTTGTTTTACACTCATTTCTAGATAGCACTTTTATGTACAATTTAAATCAAGTATAATAAGTGTACTTTTTTACAGTACTGGAAAAAATTAGCTGCTTAGAAATATCTGCCCTGGTGCCTCTGAAAATACAAATAACTCCAAAAAAACTAATCTGAAAACCACATGCAAGCAGAACGTATAAAGCAAGCTGTAAGAAATTACGTTTTCACCTTGCCATTGATGAGTTGTATTATATTTACACTGACATCAGTTTTTAGTGAAAGGACTCTAGTAAATGAAGTAAACTTCAAGAGACAGGACAGTAGTAACTGGTCATTAAAAATGAAACTCTTTAACAACAACAATAACAAAATTTCTGTGCCTGAAAAGCATCTATGGTTGTACACAACATTGAATTGCACGCAAGAAGAGGAAACAGAACCAGAGCAGAAATGGATATTTATATCAAACGTTTTCCATGTTACTGCCATTACAAGAAGTGGAAAATAAGAGCCCTGAGTTATCAGTTTAGTGGGAAAGCGAGCTCTCTCCTAGTGCTTCTACTGACCATGGCTAAAGATGATGATGGCAAGCACATGTTCTCTACTCCACCCAAGTCACTATTTCAGTGCAGTATGCAGAGGTCAAGATCAAAAATGTAATAAAACTAGGCAATTCATCTCTAACACTGATGTAAATAAAACTCAGAGAAAGACTTTTATATGTATTTGTTAAAATATCTTTTACATGCAGAAAAATAAACAGAAGTGGACAGAGGAAGAAGTTTGTGAAAACTACTTATAAAATAAGCAAACTACTTATAAAAATACCAGCAGACATCAAGCTCTGTTGTACTGCAGCACATTCAAGCAGACTCTAGAGAACCATCTAAAGAGCACACATCAAATCAGGTTTTCCTCTGAAGAATGAAGGATAATTCCATTATTTCCTTACCTTGAAAAATTAAATGATGAAAAATTTTAAAGGAAACATGAATTGGAAAAGAACCATCATTAGGCTATATGATGCTATTCAGTATTAAAGTAGATTACTTTCTTTATCAAAACTCTTATAGGTAACTGCTTATGACTTCTTTGAATGCTGTGCTTTTATTCAAACTAAAAATGGAAGATAGACATTAAATGAACAAATCTCTAAAAATAAAAATGTAGCTATTTGGTTATTTGCTACCTAAGGTTTAAAATAATTATACAGGTGATGTTTTGTAATACCTCTTTAACAAATGTTTCATATTTAACTGCTATTTCCAGGACTGAAAAATACCACTGTCCAAGAAAACAGTTTTATGAATGAGATTTTACAAACAAAAGGAAGGAAAGAGGCTAGCCCTTAGCAATAATTGAAACATTTTCTAACAGGATGTGACTGGATTTTATTGACAGGCATGCCAAGAGTAATTTCTCTGCTAAATAAATCCTCAGTTTAAGGACAGAAATCTTCCATTAATCGCTACCATGTATCACTGAAACTGTACATATTAATTTTAAAGAAAAATGTTTTATATAGATCTTGTGGTACTAGGAGACAATGATTCAAGCTGGTGACTTGTATAAGTATAACCACTGAATAAACAACAGAATAATCTTAATGAAGGGTACTGGAATAATCCCTGTAGTTTTCAAAATGAGTAACCTTCATTCTTTTCACCAAGAATGATTATTTTTGTGATTTTGTTTAGAACTTTTCATCAAAGATGAGTTAAGTACCTTATCTTATTAAGAGAAAATTTAATGAATATTAAAGCACGTGCCAGAACACAACTCCGACCATATTTTGTAATGGAGGATGGTGCAGAGATCCCTAAGATTGTGCTAGAACCAAAATTAGTGCAGACATATTGTATGGCAACTCAAAGCTGCTTAACTGGCTCTGCTTAGATGTAGTACTAACTGGTATAGAGGATACTATGCTGACGAAACTGCAGCTTGAAATGTGCTGATGAAATCATGCACTTGGGAATCTTAAATAGACTGATAGATCACAACGCTTGACTCTGAACATGTGTCAGGTCTACTGCTACCAAGGAATAAAGCAAAATTTTTCACTTCAGGGATATATCTGGGGAGTTTCTAAACTGAATTAAACTACTAAGGAGCATTAAAAAAAAAAAAAAAAAAAAAACAAAGAAAAAGACAAACACAAAGATGTATGTGTGGGAAGATATGGTAAGAGAGGAGGGAAAAAAGAGAGTGCAAGTAGAGTACATTAACTTGACGTTGTTGAATTTAGACTGCATCCAGGTGTCAAATGCTGGGTGAAAACCCAAAGAAATGTACAGTTAGAATAGTATTCTATCTCCATTAACAGAGCAGCCAATAAGCTAGTAGCAGTACATGGATTAGCTGGCCCACAGAAAGCTCAAGCACCCAGAGATAGCTCCCAAGTTGTCAGTTTTGCTCTCCTTGAGGAAAACAATCAAAAACTTCTAGAATGCAGTGCCTAAAAAATCATTATATAATCCATTAGTTTCACAAAAGACAATTGTCCCAACAACAGCTGTATTTTGTTCATCTGAAATTGAAATATAAGTGGAAACAATTTTTATTCTGTTTAACACTTTTGACCTGGATATGTTGGGCACACAGAAGCTTTGCCATTGTGCTTTAAGATGTTTTTTCAAAAGATCTTCAGAAAAGCACTACCTTATGTGTTTCATTGGTGACCTATTGAGTTTTCCCATCACTTGGTTCCTCTCCATAAAGAAAAACTCTACGTTAGTTATTTGTATGTTTGACACAACTAGGCTACAAAGGTATGGCTTGAAACTCACACAATATAGAGCTGACATCCACATACTCAGGAGTACACCTTTTGCTGTTGCTACCACTTAACCTAAATATCAGTATGTACAGATGTCAACAGTAAAACGTCCGATTTTCTCAGTCACATAAGGATAGTTTGCCATTACAGACAGCTAGGCTAGCTCACATGAAGTGACTCCAGCATACTAGCTTAACACTTGCAGTAATGGCAAGCCTAAAACTAGTTTGGAGAAAAGCAGAAAATATGAGGTCCTAGAGTTTTAAAAAGCTATTGATACCTCAGAACATCATTCTCCCAAAATAACTGGATACAACAGAATAATATTCCATAAAGACCCTTTTTATTGGTTTCTTCCATGTTAGGCTGACACTTTGTTAGGATGAAAATTTGTTTTGGACAAAACTACACCACTATATGATCATGTTGGTGTGAATGAAGCTTTGCAGATTTTTACTGGCTCATCTTATCTTGGGAGGAATCTATCAAACCCAGGAGCTGGAAATCTGAACATATATGCAAGATAAAAATTTCATACTGTCTAATTCATTCAGAGTTTTTCAGAAGTGTTTCCGTCAGTCTCCCAAGACTCTTCTTTTTTCTTCTGCAAACTGTAATGTTTTGGCAAATAATCTTCCTCTGTATTTCTTATCCTAGCCTTGAATTTGAAAAATTCAACATATGCCAAATGACATTAAAAAAATATATACTTTTGCAACAGTATGTATAATCTCAACACATGAAAGTAGTTTTTCTCTCCATTCTGTAGATCCAATCTGACTGTATTCACATTGTTTCTGTTCTGTCTTCACATGTGTTTCTAGTTTATAGAACTTTTTTCTGTGCTTGAGTTATTTTTGGAAAGCATGCACTATTATAAAGTGCTTTGCACTCAGGCGATGAGACCAAACACTAATCTGAAATAGATGAATAGAGCAGTTTTAACTTTATAATTGCTGCAGGAAAGAAGGGAAAGGCAAATGTACTAGAATACTCACTTTGATGAATCGATGAAGTATATTACAAGAGCACCAATACTAAGAGCGAAGACTAAGACAACCTACAAAAGAAAAGGAAAGCATCATTATTTAACAGTGTTAAAGTGAAACATTTATTCTTTTACATACACACACAAGAAGATAAATAATAAACTAGGGTTGTGGGTTTTTTTTTTAATTTCAGCTGTCATTTTCTTTAGAAAGCTACTCCTGCTTGAATTTCAAACACTATATATTATCACAGAATACTTTCTTGCATTGAAAAAAGAGAAAAACAAATTGAAAACTGTGTTCCCCTGAGATCAGATAAAATTAGGTCCTAGACCTCCACCTTCACTAATTTAATATTCTTTAATTTTAAAAGCAAACAATCCTACTGCATGCCATTCAAATCACATATATATAGCTTTATAAGATCTGTCCTTCAGTACTGCAGCACGTTTCTGCTCATCGGTACATAAGCCAAGAGAGACAACAGATTAGACTTATTTTCCATTTATATACATGATTGCAAAATCCACAGGGTAAGTGTAAGGCTATATAAACCCACAGATTTACTCTGCATTCCTGTCCATTGAGACTACAGTTAACTTTCAAAAAGATTAAAACAGAAGCTTGATGCAGCATATACTGGTACAATGAACACATACCCTAGGCACCTTATAGTCCCAGTGTTTTCCCTCCACCCTTTAAATCTGTTGAAGTTTTTGAACCAAATCAATTTGATAGGTCTAGCATCCTGCCCTTATTAACAAGGTAGAACTTGCTTTTCTGGCTAGTACAGCAGAAACTGGATTAAACACATCTCCATTTGTCTCTTTTTTTTTTTTTTTTTCTGAACAGAAACCCAGTATAATTGTCTGTTCTACCGGTTCCCAAAGATTCTCCAACACTGTGGGAAGATTTAGTTTCACATTTACCCAAAGAAGGTCTGCATCTACACAGGAAAGCATAACTGAAACTTCTGCAATCAAGTTTTGCCTTGAGGAATCATGATGTATGCAACAGTTTTTGCATCCATTCCAATTAAGATTTCTGAAATCCTTACTCTAGGTTTCTGTCTCTTGAAGAATGCCATCCACTGGGTAAGGGTTTTTTGGGTTTGTTGTTGGTTTTTTTTGTTTTGCTTTTGTTTTGTTTGTTTGGTTGGGTTTTTGTTGTTGTTGTTGTTGTTGTTGTTTTGTTTGTTGTGGTTTTTTTAATCATGAAAAAATCAAAAAAGATTCCTGTCTGCTGCACTAAGGATGGGAAACATGGAAAACTATGTCTCCTGTAACTCATCTGATCTCTTGGTCTAGAGAATCACATCAAAATGTCCTTCAGTGTTCTGGCAAGCATGTTTCTAAGTAGCTACTTGGCCACAACATCCCTTAAAATAAACCCACAGGACTGATCACTCAGCATTGGGTAAGCCCGAGTACTAGGAGGTCAATGCAGCTCTTCAAACTGCCAGTGAAAATACAGCTTCTTAGGTCAGAAGTGGCTAAAATTTAGGACACTATATAAATAACTGCATGTGTGAAATAAACTACGGGTGTCATTCCATCTCAAGCAGGTTTATTAATCTGTATGAATACCGTAACTAATGCATACTACCACTACTTATTGCTAGTTTTGTTGACAATCCTCACTGTTCAAGCAACAGATGAGCACTGAAACAAAAACTTCTTTTGCTTCAGATCTTTGTCTGAAGCTGCCATATTAGGAAGGAGCCTGACTCACAGTGCAAGCAGTGTGTTAACTCTAAGTAGATGTACTGAAACAACAATGTATAAGTTTACTCTCAGCTATCACATGATGCTGTAATGGCAGCATCTGAAGCTAGGTATAATTATCCAACCAAACTCTGGAGCTCTGAAGGGTCAAACTCAAACATGCACACATTTCCCAATAAAATAAACTAATAGTTTCCTTAATATTATGTAATCACTACAACCTGTTAAAAAAATTCTATTCAAATGAAAGTTTAAATTATTTTTTCATTCCTTTTAGATCTTGCTGACCATAACTTTGCTTTGTGAATGTCTGAGAAAGAGCATTTTTGCCTGAGTAGAAGTATCTGTTGTCTTATCTGATGCTTTACCACCCAAATCAGTGATATCTGTCAGTCAAATTCAAGGACTGAAGTATGAAACTCCTCAAATAACTTTTTTATTACCAAAGTCTAAACAGTGTTAACATCAAGAGTTTGAATCTCCTTTTACTAAACAACATTACTGACCAGATACCTAAAGTTGTTGCAAGGTGAAATAAGCTATTAAATCTGTATCAACTGGTAAGAGTCTCATCATCTCATAACAAATTAATGTAGTGAATAGAACTTGTGGATTGTAACCTAGGAATGGACCCCAAATTATGATTAGCAATGATCCCAAGGCCTGTTTTTCTCTGAATTAAGCTACTGGGAATCAAATTGTCTGTGCATATCTTGCGGGTTCTGCTTACATTTTTGTGAAAATTTTTATTAACTGTTTAAACAGCTTTAAACACAGCTATTCAACCTTAAATGGTTTCAAGTCAAGTATTACTCTAATGAGGTTCAACAAGAATAAGTGCAAAGTCCTCCACCTGGGGAGGAGTAAATGCACCAGTACAGGTTAGGAGGCAAACTGCTACAGAGTGCCCTGTGGAGAGGGACCTTGGAGTCCTGGTGGACAAGTTGTCCATGGGACAGCAGTGTGACCTTGTGGCCAGGAAGGCCAAGGGTATCCTCAGGTGCATTAAGAAAAGTGTGTCCAGCAGAACAAGGGACATCCTCCTCCCCTTCTACTCTGCCCTGGTGTATTAGTACAGTAGAATGTACAGGTACATTAATGGTAAAAGGAAGACTAGGGAAGCTGTGGGCCTCCTTAGAAAGGAAATGGGTGAGCTGGTTACAAGTGACGTGCAGAAGGCTGAAGTTCTCAATGACTTCTTCACCTCAGTCTTCACTGGCAAGGGCTCCAACCACACTCCCAGAGTTACAGAAGACAATGACACGGTCTTGAAGGAAGAGCTGCCCACTGTAAGTGAAGATCAGGTTTGAGACCACCCGATGAACCTGAAAGTGTTCAAGTCCATGGGACACGATGGGATACACCCACGGGTACTGAGAGAGCTGGCAGATGAGGTTGCTAAACCCCTCTCTATTATATTCCAAAAGTTATGGCAGTCTGGTGAAGTACCCTCTGACTGGAAAAGGGGAAACATAACCCCCATTTTCAAAAAGGGTAAGAAGGAAGAACCAGGGAAAACTATAGACCAGTCAGTCTCACCTCTGTGCCTGGAAAGATCATGGAGCAGATCCTCCTGAAGTCACTGCTGAGACACAAGAATAACGAAGAGGTGTTTGGGCATAATCAACGTGGCTTCACCAAGGGCAAATCATGCCTGACAAACCTGGTGGCCTTCTATGAGAAGGTCACAACATCAATAGATGAGGGACGAGCGACTGACACCATTTACCTGGACCTGGGCAAAGCCTT
>NW_008608050.1:0-3318 GCF_000691845.1 Merops nubicus
GAGGGAGAAGAGGCTAGCAGGAGGGAGGAGTGTGGACCCTGTATCTGATCATGGGTCAAGGTGAGAGCAGGATCTGCAGAAGTTATGGCTGGGAAGGTGAGATGCTGAAGAAATCTCAGGGACTTCCAGAGCCCAGTGGAAGGACCAAACTGGCTCAGGAAAGGTGAGAGCTGTGGTGAGACCAGCCTGACTTTGGTCTGTCCCTAAAAGTGATGAGTAACTTCATGGAAGAAGTCCCCAGCTTTGCCCCAGGCCAGCAGCAGCCTCCCAGGACCGAGGTGCTGGTCACACAGCAGTGCCCCAGGCACCCCAGGGTGCTCTCATCCTGTCCCACACAGCACCAGCACTTGGCCCCAGCGGTGGGTGCTGCTCCAGGCCAGCAGGAGGGAGAAGGGGCCAGCAGGAGGGAGAAGGGACCAGCACAAATCCATCACAGCAGGGACTTAACAGGGACTTTCTCTCCCTGCAGAGCAGGCTCAGACCAGGCTCATCTCTGCCACGTCCCCCCTGGGGTTGGAGCCACAGAGGTGGATCTCTGATGGGACAGCAGCAGCAGGTACCCCGGGAGCAGAACAATCAGCAGCTTTCTTACACGGGGGAGATGTTGGGGGAGATGTTGGGTTGATGAGGGAGCTGCCAGCTGGGCTGAAGATCCAGGGGCTGGTAGAAAATGGAGCAAATTGTCTCCTGTCCTGCAGTGCTGGGTGGTTCTGGCCCTTGGAGGGTGCACTGAGGCTGTCTCAGAGCTCAGGGTGGTGGGGGGCAGTGGGTCTCCCCAGCAGATGGTGGGATGCAGGAGCTGGGCAGTGGTGAGACCCTTCCCCCTCAGCTCTTTCCTGTGGGGTGGGATGCAGCTCCAACCCCTCAACCCATTTGTGTCTCCAAAGGGTTGGTGGAGATTGTCACAGGCCCTCCAAGGCCAAGGTCAGTTCACCCAGGGAGGTGTTTCAGGAGCATCACCTGAAGCTGGCATTAAAAAAGTGAGAGGCTCTGCTCGTTGCTACCTTCTGCTTCCATCTTATCCTATAAAAACAGGCAGATTGTTGTGAATTGAATCAGTTCAGTCCTTATTTTAGAGATAAAACCCAACGCATGAGGTTTCTTGGTTAGGGACTTGGCTTATCCCTCGTTCTCTCCAGCAGGGACTCTGCTTTCTGCAGCCCCCTCCCAAAATACTCAGCTGCCAAGGGCTTGGTGTGAGTCTGGAGCCCTTTGGTGCACCAGGAAGAGGAAGGCTGATGGGATCAGGGTCACTGAAGACAGCATCTTGTCTCTCTGGCCTTTAATGAAGCCCCTTGTAGCTCCATTTGGGATTTGGGAGTGATTTCGTGGGCTGTTTCTCCAGCACAATGCACCTTGGCCTTTCCAACCCAAGGGAGCATTTTGGGAAGGTCAACAGCTGAAGCTGCCTGTCCTGGTTTTGGTGCACATGACAGCAAGTCAAAGGGAGGTCACGGGGGGATGACCTCCCACCCAGTTTTGTCCTGTCAAGGGAAAGCACCTCCCAGGGAGAAGGGAAGTTGCAAAGCAAGGGAGAAAGTGAAAGCCCAAAAACAGAGCTCTCCAAACTGTGGCTGGTTCCAAGAAAAGCTGGTGTCACCTCCTGTGGTGGGAAAGCACCAAACTACCTGGTTCCTGCAGGTCAAGGTTCCACTTTTGGGTTTTTCTCCTTAGGGAAGGGAAAGATTCAGAGAAAAAACCAAAACAAACCACCTTGTGACCAGCATGGGTGAGCCACGAAGTGTCCCAGGCACCCTCCCCCTGGCTGTGTCCCTCCTGCCAGGCTTCCTCAGGTCCCTGCAGCCCAAGGGGTGCTTCTGTGGCTGGCACCCACGCCCAGTGCTCCCAGTTGTGGCTCCTGGACCTGCCCACAGCACCTGCCAGGCTCCCCTCTGGGCTGCCTGTGAGACTTTAAGCTTATTTTTCTTGGCTTGGAGAGGCAAACTGCTGTGGAAGCTGGTTCTGCTCTTCTCAGGAGCCTGGAATCACACACCAAAGCATCAGTCCTCATCTGGAAAGACCAGTGGTGGGCTCAAAGCAAAGTCCTTTAGCTGCCCCTCCTGCCTCCAGGCACTTTGGGGGGGCTGAAGGCAACACAAACCCCAAAGCTCAGCACAGACCAGGGGGTTTGCAGCACTGAGAAGCTGCAGACAGCCCCATGCTGGGCCAGATGCTGCTCTGACCACAGGTTCTCTCATGGGCCCATTCCATTTTCGGGCTGTTTGTGAAGCCTGCGTGGGCAGGGGCTGCAGGGTGGGGTGTGGGGAGGGAGCTCAGCACCATCCTGCTGCAGGGAGGGGTTGCTTCAGCCCCGTGACTGCACGCTGAGAGCCCTCCGAGCATCCTCATCTGCTCACCCTCTTCCTCTGCAGTTTGGAAGCCCACGAGGAGCTGCTGGTGCCCTGAGAGAGCACAGGTCCATAAGGTGGGTGGTCTGTGAGGGAAGGTGCTGGGGCTGAAGCTGTGGAGTGGGTCTAGGGGCAGGATTTCCCCACTTTCCATCAGCTTCAGCCCCTGGCTGGGTCCTCTCCAGACTCCACCCCCTGGAGTGGCACAGGTACCTCTGGAGCTGTGGTTATTGCAGAGTCCTGGTTGTCCTGGGGGGGCTCTGGAGACAGAGGAGGCAGAGAGCTGAGACTTTCACACCTTCTGGGTGAAGGAAAATGTATTTTTTAAAGCTTCAAGCAAAGAAAATAAGCAAAAAAAATCACATCAGCCTGTGCCACCCACTTCTGTCCCTCGCCAAGGTCTGAGTCCTGACAGGGGGTTACAGGGAGGAGTTTTTCCCCACTGAGCAGAGCTGTGTGTCTGCCCTGAGTCTCCTGGAGATGCCAGAGCTGCAGAAGAGGGTCCAGGTTGGGTCTGTGGTGTGCAGCATCTCTACACCTCACAGGGGCACGAAGGGAGGTGGGGCAGCTGGTGACCCCAACTGGTGCCCCCCAGCTCCCCAGGCTATGGAACCATAGAAGGTTTGGGTGGGAAGGGACCTTCCAAGGTCACCCAGAGCAACCCCCTGCCCTGAGCAGGGACATCTGCAGCTAGAGCAGGGTGCTCAGAGCCCCAAACAACCTCCCCTGGGATGGTTCCAGGGATGGGGCAGCGACCACCTCTCTGGGCAGCCTGGGCCAGGGGCTCAACACCCTCAGCAGCCAAAATTCCTCCTTCTCTCCAGTCTAAATCTCCCTTTTTGCATTTCAAACCATCCCCTCTTTTCCTGTGGCAACAAGCACTGCTGAAAAGTCCATCCCCATCTCCAGTCGCTCCCCAGGTGCTGTTTTGGGGACGGTCACTGCCAGGAAGAGCCATCCCCCCTCCTCC
>NW_008608051.1:0-1449 GCF_000691845.1 Merops nubicus
TGGGGCCTGGATGGTGTCCCGTCCAATGGGACGGTGCCACCAGTGTGACGACCACCACACAGCAGCTCTGCACTGTCCCCAGGCCGTGGGGACACCCAGCCCGGCTGGGGTCCTCATGGCACAGCAGCGGGGTGGGGAGACCCAAAAAGCACCCCTGTTCCTCGAGCAGTGCCCCAGGGCACCACACACCCATGCGGGACCCCGTCATTTGGTGTGTGGGAGGGTGGCTGGGTCACGGGCGTGGTGTGGCACTGCTGTCCCTTCCTGTCCCAGCCTGCTCCCAGGGACCGTCCCTGGCTGATTCATGCCCTGGGCCCTAATTGCTAATTACACAAAAGTGCCGAGTTTGCTGAACTGGGTGAGGAAGGTGGTGGCACTGGCCCCACTGGGGCAGCAGCAGGGCCAGGAGGGCTGCCAGGGAAAGGGCTGGATGCTGCTGGCTCGCCTGGCACCGCTTGGAAACAGCTCCCAGGATGGGGTGGATGTGGAGGAAGGGTCCAGCAGAGCAGGCACTCAGGAAACGGGGTAATTCCACGGGAACTGGAACTTGGGAGAGCTCAGACTATGGCAGGAAACAGGCTCAGGAAAATGAACAGGCAGCAGAGACAGAAGGACTGAAGGTTCCTCCTGCACCCGTCCTCACTGGCCTCAGCCACCAGAGACAGGGTGAACAGGTCTGTCGAGGCAGCCTCCTGCAGCAAGCACTGCTCCCGCTGACTAATGCCAGGGTGGAGAAACTCCCATGTGACAGCTCACTTCCTCTAGGTCCCACCACAAACAAGGGCTGCTGCCGATGCCACGGCTCGGGCGAGGACTGAAGGTTCCTCCTGCACCCGTCCTCACTGGCCTCAGCCACCAGAGACAGGGTGAACAGGTCTGTCGAGGCAGCCTCCTGCAGCAAGCACTGCTCCCGCTGACTAATGCCAGGGTGGAGAAACTCCCATGTGACAGCTCACTTCCTCTAGGTCCCACCACAAACAAGGGCTGCTGCCGATGCCACGGCTCGGGCGGCGGCCCCGGACCCAGCACGGTGACCCCTGGAGCTGGAGCACGCTGCCCGGCAGCTCAGTCCCACACAGGAGCCATTCCAGCACCCACACTTCCCACCTCTGCTCCAGCAGGAGGGGGGCACAGGGAGCTGGGCTACACCCACGCCAAGCCCACGCCCCCGGGAGATGGGGTCTCCCTGCCTGTGGTGGGTAAATCCCAGCCCCTGTGCTGGCTGGGTTCATCTCTGCCCAAGGACCAGGCCGCAGGCAGATCGTTGTGCTGGCTCCTTTATTCAGGGGAAGGGGGAGGAGGGAGCCAGGCTTACGACCAGGTTTCAGACTGGAAGCGCTGGGACCGTTCCAGGGCTGTTAAATGCTCCTCTGCTTCAGAGGGTGACAGGCCACCCTCCAGCTCCAGCACCGACCGCAGGGCTTCGGCCACCCCCGCTGGCATCTGCTT
>NW_008608051.1:1462-3693 GCF_000691845.1 Merops nubicus
GAAGAGAGAGGAGCTGTCATGGTGGAAGGCGAGCAGGAAAACCAGGGGTATATCTGCAGCCTCGTCCTGCAGCACAGGCTGCCTGGCACTGAAAAAATGACAGGCTCCAAGCAGCAGATTGTACCACTCCCTAGAGAGCAGCACTGTTACCCACACTGGGTTCCCAGCCCTGGCATCCGTGGGCCAGGACGTGGCCGTGGTACCCAGCCCCCAGTGAAAGAGCATTACAGCTTGGTAGCCTTAACTCTGGCTCCATTTCCCATCACCCTCATTAGAGGGACATGGGGATATTGCACCTGTCCTGATTTCTCGGCAGGAGGGCAGGAAACTGTCCTTTCATCCTGGAAAACATTCCATGTAAAACATGTCTGATCCTGAGCTGGGTAAGACGACTGCTGTGAAGGAGCAGCCACTTCAGTCCATCCGCTGCCTCCTTCCAAAAAACCTGAAATGATCGTTTTGATGGTGACATTTGCAACCCTAAAGCCAGCTCAAACCTCAAAATAGGAAACAGTGAAAAAGAGAAAGGCTCTCGTGTCAAAAATACCCAAACAGGATTCAACACTTCCGAGCACAGTTATTTCTTATGGGAAATAAGAAATTCAGAGTTTTTCCTGGAGAGTTTCATTTGATGAACTGACTGTGCGACAAAAATCATCTCATCAAAAATTTCCCAGCCTGCTCCAATTGGCACGAGCATCTGGCAACGTCCTTGCTGTTTCCCAAGAACAAGGCAGAATCCTGACTTGTGTTTGAAGCTGATTAACGTCCCAAAATACACAGAAAGGAGGTCTTCTTTTTTTGGAAGAGTCATATTGTTTCTGAGTCAGGCACTGATACGCAAGTGCAAAATAATGTAGCTTGGCTCATGATGGAAAACATGTCAAATTATCTATTTTTTTTAGAGAGAGACATTTTCAAACTTTTTGCCCCTCATAAGCTGGGCACAGTCACAGAGAAGACACAGCCCCAGCCCACCAGAGCCTGTCCCAGCCTACACAGCATAGGGCTGCTGCCTAAGGACACACAGCCCAGGACTGACTTTCCCCATCTTTCTCCTGCTGTGGCTGAAAGCATGAGTACTATTTTCAGGGGTGGAAAAAAAGACCATTTTCAGGCTAGCCCATCTGCAACTTCCTGCTGGGCACCCCACTGGTGGTTCAGAGCCTGCAGGTCAGGAGGGGCACGGTGAGCCCTGTTGTCTTCACACGGGGTGTGGGCTCTTCAGGAGGGGTGGGAAAGTGCTCACTGCCAACTGGACAGTTGGTACTTGCACAGGGAGGACGAGGCTCTCAGATCCCACCTGCCTGATCAGGGCCAAGAGCCACCCCTTGCAAGGGATGAAGACTCCACTGAGGTGGGTCTCAGAGCAACCCCAATGCCCAAACACCATCCTCATGGCCAACGCAAAATCCTGCAATGGGGAGAGTCAGGCAGGCCTCGCTCTTTCCAAGACACTGATCCCTTTTTTGGCAGCCCCCAGGGTGTCTCCATCAGCACCAGAAAGCAGTGAGAAAGAGAGCACTGAAGGAGGGAAGAGCCATCAAGACACCATGCCTGGTGGTCACCCAGCAGTCTCCATATCTGGGCCATGGATGGAGGCACAACCCCAAGTCCCCAGAGTGACTCGATGGAGGACACCAAACCCAAACCCCCGGGCCGTGGGTGGGGACCATCGGCTTGGAGGAAGGGCCCCCACAAGCCCTGCACGCTGGAGCAGGCGAGGGGCGGCCCGGCCTCCGCTTCCTGGGCAGCAAACACCAACCTGCTTCCCCCAGGAATGCAGCCAGGCCAGTCCCAACCTGCCAGGGCCCTTTCTTGCGGGGCACGGGCATGAAGGACCCTCCTGCAATCGCTGCCCGTGTCGACAGCCAGGCACGGGCTTGCGCAGCGCTGCCCGGGTCACGGCACCACGCTCAGCCCCAGCCCCAGCCCAGCCCCCCCCAGGCAGCCCAAAGCCTTTCCCAACGCTCGCCCCGGGCAGTGGGTGAGCAGCCTCCTCCCTGCCACACAGGCAGTGACAAGGCCGGGCAGCTCAAGGGCTCTGCCCAGGACAAGAGCCGCAGAGCTCGGAGCGGAGCTGCAGATGCTCTGCCTCCCAAGGCTGCACCCCGCTTTTTGGCCAAGAGTTCAGGACTGCCAACCAGCCCAGGGCAAGCGCCTGCTGAATGACTGTGCTGCCAAAGGGCACAGGCTGCAGCACAACACAGCTCGTCCCTATGGCAGGGAGG
>NW_008608051.1:3729-3960 GCF_000691845.1 Merops nubicus
ATGCCCATGAGCCCAAACAGCAGTGGTGCTCTGGTGTGCTGTGCTTTAAATGCCTCCTGCCCACCCAAGCGTCCACAGGAACTGTCCAGGCCTTTCTCCAGTTTCACTGAGCCCCACTGGAAGAGAAGGGTGTGAAGAGCCCGGGGCTCTCCTTACCCAAAGGCCTCACTCACTGTGAGTCAGAGGCCAGGTAGCCCACTGGCACATGACACTGGTCACCGGCACTGTCAG
>NW_008608051.1:3985-5084 GCF_000691845.1 Merops nubicus
CCCAGGACGCGCCTTACCCAAAGGCCTCACTCACTGTGGGTCAGAGGCCAGGTAGCCCACTGGCACATGACACTGGTCACAGACACTGTCAGTTGGCAGGGATGGACACAAAGGTTTGGCTGGAGCAGCATTACCATGGTTCCAGCTCTGCCTCTCCCAGTCAGAGCACAGGGCATGAGAAATTGCCCTCTCAGCCCAGGGCTCGTGAGCAGGACGTATGGAGAAGGGGAATGAGCTGCTCCCTCGGGGGGGAATTCCTCCAGGGAGGTGAGGCAGCGTCGTGCAGCCCCACTCCCTGTGCAGACCCCTCACTCACCCAGACAGGTAGATGTGAGCCCTCCTGCTGCTCAGCAGCTCCCACACCAGCCGTCGGTTCTCCCGGATGCGGTGCTGAACGTAAACCTTCTCCTCCTGCAGGGGAACACGGCGCTGAGCCCGCCAGCCCTGGCAGCAGCCCCAGCCCCAGCTCCACGACAGGCCCTGGGGATGGTTCTCAGAGGCTGTTTGCAGAGCTCAGGGCAGCACAGCCAATGGATCAACTACTGCCTGGGAAAGGGGATCCCCACCCCTCCTGTGAGCACGCTGGGGTGGGCTGGTGCGGGATGGGTGCTGCAGCAGGAGCTTTAGTGGCAAACACACAAGTAGCCCCCCCCCCCATATTTTTTGGCTGCCCCCTCCTGCTCCAGATCCAGGCAGGACCATGAGCTGGGGAGTCTCTGTGAGGACTGCTCTCCTGCCCTCTCCTCTCCCAGCAGCAGAGGTGGCTCTGTGCCCCTCCCTGTGCCAAGGCTGCTTCACCCCCCTGGCTGCCCAGCGGGAGACCTGGAACACCCTGGAAGGGCAGAAGGCTTGAAGGGTCAAGCCTCAAGCTCTGCTCAGGGACGGGATACAAACAGCTCTTGCCACAGCACAGCCCAGCTGAGGAGAGCTCCCAAAGGGTTAATCCACAAGCAACTGCCTACAGCCCTGGCTTCGGCCCAAGAAGAACACCACGGCCAACGTGCCTGAATTCACTGCCGGCCCAGACGGCTCCTCTGTGACAAAGGTGACACTGTGACAGAGGCCAGGCCCTCTGCGGCGCGTCCCCCAGGCCAGGCTC
>NW_008608052.1:0-6559 GCF_000691845.1 Merops nubicus
CCTGCTTATTGTAGGGGAGTTGGACTACATGGCTTTCAGAGGTCCTTTCTGACTCAATACATTCTATATTTCAGGGCATAAACAATTACAAGAATTCCACAAAATTTCCTAGAAACAGGATAGGATCTTTAATCCTTAAAGTACAATCCAGACCACTCACTAGATATGAGAAGTATGGACCACTTTGTAATGACTTCAAAGTTAATATGTGCATTTTGAAAACATTCATGATATATAAAAATGTATTAGAAATACATTTAGAAATTCAGATTGTGCATTTATGATTTTGGTAGTGGATGAAATCCGCAGTTCATCTCTGAGGATGACATCCAACATGAAAGTGAGAGTGTATCAGACTGATTCATAACACCTTATCTCAGCTATGGATGGTTGAATACTTTTGCTGATGGAATTAACTTCAGTGGTGGAAGGCTGTCGTTACCGACACCCGGACCCCGGGATCTCTGCCACCCAACCTCTGCCGTTGGGTACCATCAGCAGACACAGGCTTCAATGTGAAGGATGTTGCAAATGGCGTTTATTGCGTCGCTGCAATTGTTTATATATGACAAGCCACGCCCACAAGGCCCCTCGTGGGCGGTCTAAGCTTTCCGTTACATCGTGAGATCTTCTGCACGCCGATCCCTGCCTAGGGCGGGCTCTGCTCACCACAACAGAAGGCAGTATTTTTAACAAAATTATGAGTAAGAAAATTGCATTGCCTCTTTTATTCCCTCATATCTAATAGAGTTCAGTTACAAATATTTGCTAGGCCAGAAGTCAGCATTTGGTCACTCTATTAGTTGAATATTCCTTTAAATATTATTTTTATTGCTGCACCATATAAAATAATATCTATCAAATTTCCAGAAGAGATTAACTGAAACATCTACCTATTTTTAGAAAATACTTTTTTTTTCTTTTAAAAGCATTTTTTCACAACAAACACGACAATCATTTCAGTCTCCTAAAAGCAACTATTTGCTTCCTTCACTGCCCCCAAAATCAACTCAGCCTTTAAAACCAGAGGAAAGTAATGCAATTAAAGAGCAACTAAACCATAAAATTCTATTTGAATTTTTTTTTCAGAAATGGAAAAGAGACAGATCTTAAAAAAAAAGCCATTATTAGCAATTTTCCCCTAAGAAGAAATTAACGTACTAAGGCAATAGGCAGCAGTACTAGAAGATAATGCCAAGTTAAATAGGTTATTTTGATTTTTTTTTTTAGTAAAAGAAAAAAAACTCATATTTACAGATAGGCACTTTTTCACAATCATAGAAATTTCTTGCATATTGTCCTTAATAGACTGACTTTGATGTTTTTAAATTCATCTAGTGTGAAGAACAGAGCTACTTAGGCATCCCTGAAGATTCCTTAGTTTCTGTATTGAATAGTTTTATTCTTGGCAACAGGTCAATGGTCTTCCTTCACTAATGCTATGGTACAGTTCTGATTTGGAGGGACTGAATAGTAGGGGCTCATTTCTGGACTCAATCTGTCCTTGGCATTTGCAGAGGCTTCTAACAGTGATGGAAACTGTGAAATATGTTCACTTGATTCGTGTCAAAATAAAATCATATTGGGGTGCCATGGTGAGGTGTGGTTCTGTTTGTTTTGTATAGCTACAGTCCTGGAGAAAAAGCAAGGTAATTAGTTCTGATTCCTTGTTTGTTGTCACTTGGCTGTTGTTGTGCTGGCTTGCATTGAATCTGTTAATGGCCGCTTAATGTTAAACAAAGGGGAGTTTGTAAAGCGCGTCCATGGAGCCTGAAGTCGTGAGCCGAGGGAGATTATTGACTGCATCCAACGACCACCAGGTGGGAGCGAAGGCGACCCCAAGAGGTGAAAAGAACATGGTTCAGAGAAGACCTACCTGTTTTTTGGATTTAATTTACATAGACCCACCTGTTAATGGATATGTATTAACAGGGACAATAAAAGCCGGAGACAGGGACTATATGGTGTGCGTCTTGGTTGAGCAGAGTCTCCCGGTGCACCCAGCGCTGTTTGCTTGCCTTTTGTTTGTTTAATAAATTTTAAATTTAATTGGAATCTGGTTTTGTGCTAAATTATTTCTCACAGAAACTAAGAGGAGGTCAGATGGAGAAACAAACTGAGCAAGCTGTGGATATTTATTCCATTTGAGAACAAAAATTATCCAATTGAGTATGTGTCACACACTTTCCCCTAATACCTAACAATTACTAGTCAGTTTGTTACAAACAACTTGTAACCTGAAATCTTGGTTTGCAAATATTTTTCATAAAACTGCCAAAAGAAGGAAGTGGTGTTTGTCCTTTTCTTTTGACATCCTTTTACATTTTCTGTTCTTCTCAGATGGCACTTGATGGTTGGGTTCTCAGATTAAGACTGGTAACATTTCGTTATAAAACATTCCTTCTCTTAGCATATGGCATTCGTGATAAAAGGAGCTTTTTACTACTTCCCACTATATTGTAGTCATTAGAAACAACAACGATGAGAACAACCCTTTCCCCTAAATTGTCCAGACATTGATTTGCACATTTGATCCTGCTAGATTGTTATAACATGTTTATTTGGCATTTAACACTGGATTTCTTTCCTATTGCCCACACCTTGCCTCAAAGGTAGAGGTGACACAGACTTTGTTTCCCAAATAAATTACACGTATCTATCCTTTGTTCATTGTTCTGCCCTCTTATATGAAGTATCACGTTTCTTCAATGAACTGCTCACAACCTCCCTCCTCACCTTCATCTGTCCCCACTAATTAAGTCTACATTTATCTTGTCTACTCTACTGATAGGTTTCTTCCTTAAAAGTCTGTGACCTCTATTACACACTGCCAGATCTACCTCTGCCTTAAATACTATGGCTTGACTTCTTTCTAAATTCTTGTATTGAGTTTCTGTGGAAAGTTTTTGGTAGCAGATGGGCTACAGGGGTGGCTTCTGTGAGAAGATGCCAGAAGCTGTGCCAATGTCCAACAGAGCTGGTCCCAGCTGGCCGCGGGACGGACCCACTGCTGGCCAAAGCTGAGCCAATCAGCAACATTGGTAGTGCCTCTGTGATAACATATTTAAGAAGGAGAAAAAAAAAAATCTGTGCAACAGCATCTGGGACACAGGAGTGAGAATACGTGTCTCCATTTTGGGGGCTCAGGACAGAATTGTGTTCCCCCTATCCCTCAGTTTTTCCCAGGTGAAGAGATAAACAAAGGAAGGCAGGGGTAATAAAGGCTTTGCACCAATTGAAAGTTAATTAAAAATGAAATGTATTATTTAACAGGGAACAGAAAGGAAGAAGGGTAGGGATTAACAGGGTAAAAAGATTACAGGTGTAACAAGGTGAGGAGGAATAAATTTCCAAACAATACAAAACCAGGCGCTGCATTGAAGCTCCCCTGTACTGGATCCCGATGGATTGATGTGGATTGAAGCTGGATGAAAAGTTCTTAGGTGTGGATGAAGGCAGGGGATGAGTTTGGAGAACAGGCCCAAATCCCAAGATGGCTACCGCCTTGTGCCAGAACAGGAAACCACAGCAGAAACAAAATAGTGTGTGTCCAGCTGAAGGTCTCAGCAGAGAGAGCGAGAGAGAGATATCCTCCCTGCCCCCCTTTTTATAGAGCTCAGCCAGAAGTCCCAAAGACAGGAAGGAGGGGAGTGGGAATAGAACAGGTCTCTGCCTCTTCTCATTCCAGCCTGCCCCTGGGGGTGAAGCTGGGCATAGCCCAAGCTAGCACATACTCCTCCCTTTAGATTTCAGAGCTCCACCCACCAGGAAAAACAGGAATCTTAAACCATCACAATACGTGAAAGAAACAACTCTGCAGGCATCAAGGTCAGTGAAGAAGGAGGGGGAGATGGTTCTCCAAGCATTGGAGCAGACTCCCCTGCAGCTCATGGTGAAGACCATGGTGACTGTGGAATAAGCACTGGAGGCAACTTAAAAATTAAACTTATATTAAAGGTACAGCATTGCTCACACACACATTAAGGAAAAGTATAATATTGAAGAAGCTTCCCAGGTGGGGTGGAGCCTGTGCTGGTACACAAGTAATCCATTCCACAGTGGTTCCCTAAACGACATTGCCTCCAAAACAGCACGGAGGGTAGAGTGGAGCATCTTTATCTGTAAAGTACCAGTATCATTAAACCTCACTATCAATAACTTTTTTTTTTCCAGCAAAATAAGTGGAAAAACACTGATCTCTATCAGTTGCAAACACAAGAATAATGTCAAATTTCTTTAGTGATATGTTATTAACATGATAAAAACTTGCTGAATTGTGTGTGTTGGAATAACAGAAACAGCACTGAATCAGGTCTTGTTTTCTGGCAATCATTTACATTTACAGTATTTGGTTGTCCTTACTAAAAGAAGATGAACAGTAAGATCTTGTTTTCTGATCATGAGATCAAAGATGGACAAAAAAGATAAAAAGCACTTTGTACAACCTCACTCTGAATATCCTTGCTTCTTTATAAAAAAGAATAGGAAGGATATATACTAAGTGTCAAAATGTCAAGTCTCCAGTACAGTCATTGAAAGCACTCCAAAGTAATTTTCTTTTTTGAAGAACTGACTTGAACACCAAAGACTATCCACTGTTCCTTGAAGTCCAGTGATGCCATTGTTTTCTCAAGGAAAATGTGCGTCCAGAATGTTAGTTGAAGTGATGCAAGCTGTATATTATGAGGAAAAATGCATGGCTTTCATAGCATGTCCTAGAGATGTTAGAAAATAATGGCAGCATCACTACTACCATCTTTTGAGTGTTAGACGATGCAAAGAGCCATCTGCTTGTCATGCCACTAGAAGTTCTCGTAACATGATGTTCCCATTCTTAATCTTTTCAGTTGATTTATTGGTGACTGTTGCAGTTTCACCACTGTTGCGGTTTGGGGGCAGGGTAGCCCCCAGCAATGTAATAGACACTCTCTCCCCTTCCCCCACCCCTGAAAGGGAAAGGGAATAAGGGAGAGAGACTTGTTGATTAGAAAAGAACAGAAAACAGTTTTAATACTACCACTAGTAATAATAGTAATAATGATAATAGGTTATGTACAAATATATATACAAATATACAAAGTTAGTCCTGAACCCAACTCCCCCCAGTGCCAATACGTCACCGTCACCCCCGGCTGGGGAGCAGCCCCCAGAGAGAGGGTCCCAGGCTGGACTCGGCCACAAACAACGACTGGGCACAGGAGCTGGATTCTGGAACTCAGTTCAGGAACACAGGAGTTGAGATCAAAGGCAGGATGGATGAAATCCTCCTCAGATGCCAGTCACTGCAGTAGAAGCAGCTAGCAGCCCAGCAGCAGCAGAAGGAAGAGAAAAAGAAGAATGGAAGGGGCAATGGAAGGCCTTGCCCCTCCTGGTCCTCCAGCTTCTACTGAATATGACGGCTATGGGATGGAATACCCCATTGGTGAATCTTTGGGTCAGTTATTCTGTCCGTTCCTCCCCGCAGGTGCGGGGTATTCTTTGCTCCCTCCATGTGGGATCCAAGCTTAGCAGTGGCCTTGGTCTGTATACTAATTCCTGGCAGTAACTCTAAACATGAAGTCTTATCGTTGTTACAGCCAGATAGTTTATGTAAACGTTGCTAACTCAGACAGAGCAGTTAATTAGAAGAACTTGAACTAAAAAGTAAAATCACTGAGCAGAACCAGCTCTATTTACCCCAAACGAGGACAACCACATAGGAATTGCAACAGTCATGAATGCAAAGACTCAGTTGGTTTACTAAATAAGAAGTTTAGATAATAATTTTCAGGAGAGAGTAAAAATGTAGTCAAAGTGAATGGATGCCTTATCTAAAGTCTTCTTTAGAAAAGCTTTCACTCTTTGCAATAATTTCTTAAAAATCTAAGCCTTCATGACTGGCTAACTACTCTAGAGATTTATACTTCAACCAGTATATCACCTATTATCTATCTTTGTTTTAACATTTATTTCTGTAGACTGAAGAAAATTATTTTGAGGGTCTTATTGTGCAAGTAACTTTAGAGAATTTGTTCCTTTTTTTCCCACTGTCTGTTGCTTATTTTCCAGTCTTCAATAAAATGTATATTGTTCACACATTTCATTAGTTATTAAATGACATACTCAAGCAATTTTGAATACTTCTGATTGTATACTATGCTTTTGGGACCATATTTGTTGTCTTTCATATCAACAAAAACACCAAAAAAAAATCTCATTTATGGCACATTTTGAAACGAGTCATTTTCTAAGACAGCATCATGCTCTCCATGAGCAAAAACTGATGCTTTGTTATAAAACCTATGTGATTTTATACGCAATCTTTTGGGTCTTCTCATCCTCAGAACAAGGATGACACTAACTACAAATAGCAGAGCAATGGCCATCAGAAAGTTCAGTGTTCTTCCTGTGATAATTTGTTTTTCTGAAAGGATATCAGGTATGTGACTGAATCTATTTAGAACTATTTTTCACCAAGATCTTGAATTTTTTTGAATCATAGTAAAAAATAATTAGCCAATATGAACAGGTAAACCATGTTGCCTTGAGGTACATGTGGTGGGTTAACCCTGACTGAGCA
>NW_008608053.1:0-5761 GCF_000691845.1 Merops nubicus
GCTGTGCTTCCCACTATGCTGCTGTTCTTCCCATGATCCCACTGAGCTTCCCACCACCCTGCCGTGATCCCCGTCATCCCACCACGCTCACCACCACCCTGCCTTGCTCCCTGCTGTCCTGCCATGCCCCCCACCCTCCTGTGCAGCCTCCTTGCTCCAGCCCTGGCACTCAAATGACACCCATTCCCCAATCTCTGGGAGTGGTGGGGCAGTGGAGCAGGTGCCTGGCAGGGGGTGAAGTGCAGTGAGAGTGCCCTGGGGTGGGGTGCAGCAGGGGCCTGGCTGCACAGGAGGGTGCAACTGCAGCAGGGCCTGCAGTGGGGTGCGCTGGGTGTTGCAGATCTGGGGTACCCGGGTTGGTATCAGAGGTGCAGTGGGAGACAGCGTCATGCAGCACCGGGAACAGGGAGGGTTAGACCGAGTGTGTAGAGGGGGTGAAGTGCAGTGAGAGTGCCCTGGGGTGGGGTGCAGCAGGGGCCTGGCTGCACAGGAGGGTGCAACTGCAGCAGGGCCTGCAGTGGGGTGCGCTGGGTGTTGCAGATCTGGGGTACCCGGGTTGGTATCAGAGGTGCAGTGGGAGACAGCGTCATGCAGCACCGGGAACAGGGAGGGTTAGACCGAGTGTGTAGTGGGGTGCACAGGGGTGCAGGGGCTGTGCAGCAAGGGTGCAGAAGAGTGCAGTGAGGGTGCAGAGGGGCACAGTGAGGGTGCAGAGTGGTAAAGTGAAGGTGCATCAGGATGCAGAGGGGTGCAGTGAGGGTGAAATGGGGTTGCAATGAGGTTGCAGTGCGGTACAGCGGGGCTGCAGAGGGGCTATAAGGCAGTGGCAGTGGGGTGCAGTGGGTGCAGTGGCCATGTGGGCTAGAGTGACAGCTCAGCAGCCAATAGGAGACCAGGGAGGAGAGGCAGGAGTGGCATCTGGTCAAGGCCCACCTGGCCGTCTGGGGCGTGGCCTTGGAGCTCTCCACCCAATCGCAGCAGCTGCAAAGGAGCAAAAAGGCGGGGTGGCCAATCATGTGGAGGGGAGAGGGGGATATTGGCACCTGGCCTGGCCCCCACTTGCCCCAGGATCCTCAGCTTGGGCACAGGGGCTGCCAGAAGGACGGTGGGCATGGCTGGACCCCAATCCCTTTCCAGTGAGCCTGCAGCCCTGGTGGTGTCCAAACACTGGGTTCTTCACCCGGTGTGCAAATTGAAATCAACACACAGTGTTGAGATATTTGCTTTTATCCCAGTTCTGCATACAAAAGTGGTGCCAGACAGTAATTGGCAAAACTAGCACCCCTCTGAGACATGAGCCAGGTCTTGTACACAAAATAGGAACAAAGAAGAAACTACAGTAAGGAAAAGTCACCCCTAACTTTACATATGAAAGCAGAAATTTTCCACTCCCTTATCGTTAGGCTCCCACTACCTTTTGGGACCACCCTGTGCTCTACTCAGCTGGGATTTCACCTCCCACTCCCTGCCCCTGGCTGTGAAGTCTGGAACCTTTGTTAACCCTTCTCCTTTTGACAATGCCTTGGGTCTGTCCCAGGGGTGGGGCGTTCACATTGCAATCAGCTGTGTAAAGGGACCCTTTTAGCAATCCTTATGTTATCTCTTGCTTTTGCAAGACTTTACCTCCTTTTAAGCTTCATGTCTCATTATCCCCCGTTGAGGCCTTATCTTGTGAAACATCTCTTTGTCAAAGAAATATCTTTTTGTCAGCCTTCTAACACTGGGACACTAGATGGTTTCACTGTAGGGTACTGGAGCTGGCACCCAGAGGACACGGGTGGGGAAGGGTCTGAAATAGCCAAAGATATCACTCATTCCTGGAAGTGTCCGTCTGAAACAACCACTGTGCCTAGTGACACCCCTCCTGCTCTGGATAAAGGCAATGTGCCCAGGCTTGCAGGGCTAGGGTGACATCGAGAACATGAGGGAAGCCTGAGGAGAGGAAGGCAGGCTCCTTTGGGGGCATGCAGGCCTCTCTCCAAGGCAAAAATGGAGGTGAAAGCAGCAGCAGCAGATCCCAGCAGGATTTCATTGCTGCTGTCGAGGGTCCTCTGGACAGCCACGATATGTGTCTCCTTCCCCCTCTATCCCAGACAACAGCCTGCAACAGGGCAGCTACAGCACACCAACCAGCCTGCCCCCTGCCCCCAAAAACTAAGCCATCTCAGAGTGGCTAGACCCAGATCCCTGGAGTAGTGGGGGCCTGAGAAGAGAGACGGTTGAATTTTGTATAATGTAAAAAAGTTCTTTCTCAGGTCTCTTTGACCCAGCTAGATCTTCTATATTGTGACTGAGGCCTAAACAAACTCTTCTCAAGGTTATTCTCAACTCATGCCTTAATGCTTACTAATAATACATTGCTTAGAAGGAGTATGTTTTGACTCAAAATCAAGAGGTGTTTGGGAGGTAGGAGAGTAAGACGAGTATGTGTTGCAGTCATTGTGATAATGAACTTTATCATGAAACATTAAGTTGCCAGCGTTGGGAAGTCAGTTTGGAAAACAACTGGTGGGATTACTGGCTGGAGTAAATGAGCACCGATAAGACTGTGATGTCTATAAATGGACATGAGATTACAGCAAAGACTGTGAAATAATTATTACTTGAAAGGAATGTGTTTATTGTAATGACTCTGGGAAAAGACTATCAATATCTAACATCTTTGTAAATATAAACTCTTGAAAGGCACAGGTTTTGGGGAGCACTTGGTGGAAAGTCCACAGTGTCACCCAGTGCCATAATAAAAAATACCTGCTTAACAGTGAGACTTTTGCTGTTGAGTTAAATTTCACTGCTTCAGAGGATTTTTCCCTGCTCTGGAATAGGTCAAAGTTACAGCACTCTCCCCGTCCTCTCCTTCCTGCATGGCCTGACCTAGACCAGAGCTATATATAAAATCTGGAGAAACTGAAATAATAAAATGTTTTTACCTGCCAGTGGAGCAGGCAGTAACTCCTTTGTCCTTGTACCCCACTCCCAGCCACCACCAGCATGCCACGGCATGGAGGTGATGCTGTTTGCCCACTGGAGCCTCATCCTGCTCCACCAAGCAGAGATACCAGTAGTGTAACCCAAGTGACTGCCCTGAGAGCAGCTTTGGGCTGTGTCCTGTGTTTGTCTTCTCCTGCTGCTTAGCCTTGTAGGTTCCTCACTGCACCAGCCCCTGCTCTTACCTTTCCTGCCCCAAAGGGTGACCTTGTGATGGTCACGTAGATCCCCTGGCCATGACTCATCCTGCAGCCCCACTCTGATGGCAACGCTGCTAAAGCTCCAAATGCTGAAGGATAGGGTTACCATGGGTAAATTGGGGTGCAGCAGCACCCAGTGCACACACTGCTCCTACTCCCTCACACCTCTTCCCATGCAAGTGACCAGTATTTGCTCCTCAGTGCTTTCTCCATGCTGCTGCACACACAGCCTGCTGCCAGAGGTGGGTCTGCAGCCTCTGCCAGTGGCATGTCTGGAGGGATGGGCACCTGTGGACACAGGCACACTGGTCAGCTCTCTGGCATTTGTCTATTGCATTTCCTTTTAAAACTGCTTCTCAATGGAAGTGGAGTCACTTACCTCTTCATAGGTGGGCCAGAAGGCAATGATGGAGTACTTAAGTTCATGGTCATGCTCAGAAGGTCTCATACCCTGCAAAGCAGCACCAAACATCTGCCCCTGCAACCCATCACCCAGCTGGGATATGGTGCAGGGCAGATTAGGTAGAAGTGTACCTTCAAAATCCAGAACAAATTGAAGCAGGAGGGGATGTCTAAGGACAATGAGAGGAAGCTGCTTTGAAGTGTATCAGGATGTTTATCTTTTTGTAAAATGCCCTAGTTCACTCTTTTAAATGAAGCTGCTCCCCCCTTTTGAAGTGGATCTTCTTTGTGCTGCACCTGTATGTGGCTCAGGAAGATCCTGCACAGATTTCACCCTCAACAGGCGTTAATTTTTCTCACATGATTTGCCTGAAAAAACTGTGTTGCCGCAGACGGGATGAGATAGAAGTGAAGCCTGAGGGATGAGAGCAGCCAGCCTGCCTTTGGAGGATGACATCAGGTGGGCTTTTCAAGGCAACCTGGAACCAGAGCACCCCTGGGGTCTGAGACTGAGTTTTGGTTAAAGGCAGAGTGCAGAGACAAGTGTCTGTGAGCCCTTGGCACCTCCCTGCAGTGGGGACTTCACCCCAATCCTCAGGCATGCTAACACTTACAGGGTTCCTCAGGAGTAGCTGTGTGTTGCTCCAGGTCTACTCCCCCTGCCCCAAACAGGGAGGAAGCCTCCAGCTCAGATTATCCATCTTCCCCAGAGGAGATACCTTCATTAGTTAATTAAAACCACAATCCCCGTGGGTTTCTCTGGGATCTGTAGCTGTGCTGGCAGGAGATTTGCTGGCTGCAGGTGAGCCCTGGGGCAAAGTTCCTTCGGAGGATGCTGGCCTGAGCCCACTGGGGCTTACATCCCCTCCTGCTGGACCCAGACCCTCTGGACTGCCCTTGCTTTAAGTCTATTTCATTTTAGCCAAAATACCCACCTTAAACTGCAGAGCCTGGAGTTTTAGATCTAGAGGTGGTGAAGCATCTTTATATAAAGTAAGAATGAACTGTAATATTCCCTTTGGTGTAGACACAACCCACACTCCTACAGGAAGATTCAGTGTGGTTACTTTAATACAGCTTCCATTGAGAACACTGTTCATACATAACAACGCATTGCTTATCACTTTGTCCTCTCAAGGGAAATTTTAGTGGTGGTATTTGAGTGGGGGGAAATGGTTTTTATGAGAAAACTTTAATCTGCAAGCTATAAAGGGAACAGTGGCTTTGTGTCCCATGGAAAATGTTCTCAGCCTTCGCTAACATGGTTTTATCTTCCTCTGCAGGCTTGCTTCTTAAGATGAATTTATCCAGGATTGCACTTGGTATAACAGTTTGATTTCTGTTGGTGAGAGGCTGATTTCTCACGAGAGGAACAGCCTTAATTTCCTACCACTTGACAGCAAGCGCAGCTGCACTTTATACTTGCAGATTTTATTCTTACAATCGTACCCCATGGGACCTCCTTCCCCTGCTTGCCAGCACCAAGGCCGCTCCTTCAGCAGCATCCCTCTGTGTTGGAATAAGGGCCCCAAATATCTGTTATTTCCAGGACTAGAAACCCTTGACTTTCCTATCCTAACACAAAATGGAAAGGCTTGCGGAACATGCAGGTCCTACCCCAAGGTTCACCTGAAGGAGGGAGGTCCAGGTTACAGCACTTGGTGCACCCCTGGACACCCCCGAAGTCTAAGTGCTACAGCAACACATCAAAGTTGGCACTACAAAATTAATTGCAATCTTACGCTGTTGCCAAAGTCATCCTCAAAGCCTTTTGGGGGGTTGTTTTGCTTTAGTTTTCCACATAACTTCATCTTCTTTCCCGTGCTCTTCATTTTGACACAGTTCCTCCCCTTGAAGAATGACCTTTCCCACTCATTCGCCCACTCTGCTCTGCTCCTCAGCCATGCTGGCCCTGCAAATCTCATTACAGGACGCATTCATTTACTGGAAGTCTCCAGTATGCTGCTCCGAGCAATTCTCATGCTGTCTGCAGGCGCTCTGCCCTGCTGGCTGCTCTATTAATTTCTTCCAGCAAGCTCCCTGATTTCTATGCAGTTCCCTTGATGAAGTTAAGCACGACTCAAGTGGCTTTTCCACTTGGCAGAGCTGCTCTTCAACAGATCTCTACTCAATTGCCAGGGATAAAGTCCCGAATTCATCCCCACCCCCCC
>NW_008608053.1:5780-9285 GCF_000691845.1 Merops nubicus
CCCAGATTTCACCCCCCCCCCCCCTCCCCGTGGTTCCCCCCCCCAGCCTCTCTGAGAAACTCAATTATCAGTGGCTAAAAATTGTGATGCTTTGCAGCACTACCACATTTGCCTGGTCTCCCATGTGCTGGTGTCCTCCCTCGCTGTCTGCTGCTCCCCTCTGGCCACACGACCATGGCAGCTCCTGTTTGTCCCTTGACACAGTCCAGCTGCAATGTTCTGGTCCCTGCGGACACCGCTAAACTGTCCCTCACCTCCACAGCCCCTGCACCCATACCTTCACGCAAAACTGGGCATGCCCTGCCACCCTGCTGCTCTCCCACACCTCCAGGTGTAGTGACACAGGGTGGTGCTAGGGCAGTGCTGGTTCCTGATGCCCTGGGTCCATCTCCAAGCCCCTTGTCCCTGGTCTGGTCTGGCTTTGTCATACTCAGGCTCCCACATGGCCTTCGCCCAGCACTTTGCAGACTGGGCTGAAGCTTTGAAGGGTCACTGACTTGGGATGAGGGCTGGGCATGGCAGTGGGAGGGTGAGACACAGGGCTATGGGATGGGGAGGAGGAGGGGTGAGCAAGCAGGCTCCACAGGGGTTGCTCTGGGGGAAATGGGGTCCCTCTGCACACTCAGAACTGCTCCCCCAAGGGCCAGCCGTGGTGGTGTCACTGTCTGTGGGGCTGAAGGACTGTCAGGGACAGCACAGAGCAGGCAGCTCCAGTGCCTGTGATCCGTGTGTCAGTACCAGCCGTGGGTGATGGATGGGTCTGCTCAGGGAGGGCGGTCGAGGCTTGCTACTCTGATGAGAAAATCATCGAGTGGCTGCAGGGTGCATCGGGCAAATTGCAAAAGAAGAGAGAAGCTGGGCTGTTCTTCCAGCCTTGCATCATCCCCAGAGCAGCACAGTGACAGCCATGACCGGCCAGGGATCAAGCTCTGGCTGCACCCACTGTGGGGTTTACATTGACTGTGGTAGAAAGGCTTTGTCTCGCTGGGGCCTGGCAGCAGAGCAAGCAGGAGGGGACCAAGGATGTCCCAGGGCAGCAGTGGGGGATCTGCTGCCTCTGGCTGTGGGGTTTTGTGACAATACAGGGACCAAATGCTGAAGTGGGGACAAAGCGGAACTGCACATCCCTCCCGGTCCCTGCCCTCTGCAGAGATAATGCCATCATTGGGGTCTCATCACACTGGAACCACCAACCCACAGGCAACCATCAGTCACTGTGCCACCCGCTACTTGCAGCCCCCAGGGCTAGAAAGGGGCACAGCATCCTCCTGCACCCAGAGAGACACCAAAAGCTATGACCTCTTGCCAGCCCCTACCTGCTGCTGCCTGCTTGGCTGTGCATAGGCAGGGGGAGGAGGACGGATGATGGGTCTTGCCTGCGTGCACACAGCTCACTGCAGTGCTCAATAATTCAGGCCTGACATTAAAGTTGCATGGAATGCAATTGCCGCCTGCAACAACAGAGTGCATCAGGGCTGCTGTCTGGTGAGTCTGGCCCTGCAGATGTGGGCAGCCAGTGGCAGGTGGGCTCGCCAGCCCCACAGGTAGGACAGGCTGCAGGAAAAGGGTAAAGTATTCCTGCAGTGGGAGTTAGGGGTGGGAGGAAGTTGTAGGACCAAGCACAGTCCTGGCCTTTAGGATCTCCATTTCCAGGGAGCATGTGTCAGAGCAGGGAATGCTGGCCCAATGGCACTGGCAACCCAGCAGACAGGATGAGGCTAAAACACAGGAGGTTGAGCTGGGGCAATGCTGTTTCCAGGGCTACTCCCTTCTCCTGCATCACCTGTGTTCCTTGCAGCCTCCCATGCAGGACAGAGGCCATGAAGGCTTATACTTCCCCAGGCACCCAGCCAAAATCCTTCCAAGATGAGATTGTCTCCACTTCCCTGTAGCCACCTGCCCTGGCAGGGCTCGAACCTCCCCACCTCTCCCAAGCACCGAGGAAACGATTTTCACTGGCTGTTTGGGGAGTTGGTTGCCATGGGGATGTCAGATGTACCTGGTTGTTACAGGGACACTGTTGCCATGGTTATGTGGTTGCTGTGGCTGGTGGAGGCAGAGATGGAGCATCAGAAAGGCAATTTACACTGGAGGGGCAATGGGAGTCATAGAGACCCCAGTTCTCTGAGCAGAGTCCAGTCTTCTCCACAAGCACATCCCCACAAGGCCGAGGCTGGAGACCATGGGGATCACACCATCGAAGCTCACCCAGACCCATAGGGATAGACAGGCCAGTGCTTCTGACCCTGCAACAATGTGGAGGTGGCTGAGGGGAGACACAGTCTCCCATGGGGTGTCCCAGCACGGTCCCAGTCAGGCTTGGTGGGAGACATGGTGCAACACACCCTGTGCTGGGTGTCCCACAGGAGAGGCTGCCTTCACCATGCTTGGTGCCAGGAGCACTGAGCAAAACACTTCCAGTTCTGCAAGACTGCATGTCCTGCACTTGCACCACACCACAATGTCCCCCAACTGTGACAGTGTCCTGGGCAGGTGGATGGGTTTCTGTCCTGCTGCAGCTGGAGGGTGATGCGGGAAGGGGGATTCCCAGCTCTCAGCAGGCAGCCTTTGGGCCCCAGGGGAGGAGCTGGGCTGGCAGAGAGTGCCTGGATCCCCTCCAGCACTGCTCAGCCAAGCTCCCTCCCTAGCAGCACAATCGGCCGCTTAGCCTGTCCTTGAGATGAAAAATGCAGTCACCGTTTTAATTAAAATGAGAGGGAGCGCTGAGCCACCCTGGCAGCCTGGAGAAGTGGAGTCCAGCAGAGCTGGTGCACGGCTCCTCTGGGCTTCCCTGGGCAGCTCTGTCACCTAAAACTCCTGCTCACCCCTGCCAGGACCCCTCACGAGTCCAGATGTGCATGTGTTACCCTGTGGTGTCTGCCATGGGGCAGGCTGGGGGTCACACAGCTGCTTGCTAGGGGAATGCACATCCCGCCACATGCTTGCTGGGCTCTGTTACTGCAGGATCTACACAAACTTCGCAAGCTGCAGGTTTGCACTTCAGCCCTACAGCAGTGAGCTGGGGGAGAAGGGAGAGGTAAGGACGCTGCATAGAGCACTGACATCTCCATGAAATTGGGGTGCGTTTGTGCAGGACCACCACTCCAGGTGACACGAGCCCCGAGCTGAGTGTGCACCACACTCCAGTGCTCCAGTGCGCTGCTAGAACTGAGCTCCTCATTCTTTGGTGGCAGCTGCTGTTGGGGGATGCAATTTGACTTGGTGAACTGAGTAATATTTTTAATTTAAAAATTAATCCTTAATCAGCTGCCTGTCTGGACCAGGCAGGGCATTTTGCATGGCAGAGAAAGGTCTGGAGGGTGAGCTCCAGTGGGAAGGAGGGTGGCAGAAGCACGTCCCCCAGCCCCCTCACACAGTGACCACATCTCCTGCCCAGCCATGATGGGCTGTCCCGCACACCACCATGCCACACTGGCTCCTCACAGGCACCGCCCTCAGCAAGGCCTGGCGATGGAGGCAGCAAAGGTCTGAACCAACCACTGCC
>NW_008608053.1:9390-9976 GCF_000691845.1 Merops nubicus
CAGCTCCCAAGCAGCAGGTTTAATTAGATTGCAATCCTATTACATAGCTGCCTGCCCGCCCGCAGCTGCTAATCCTGTTAGGCATCCAGTAAATCTCCCTGTGCTGGGCTCTGTCCCCAGGGCAAAAGGAGGGGAGCTGCTGGAGGGTGGGCTCTGCTGAGCCGGCATGGGACTACCAGGATGCAGAGCTTTGCCTGGGGACTCAGCCTTGAAGACCTCTGTGTGGCTGGGAAGAGCCCAAGGTGTTGGAGCAGTCCCCAGAGGGGTGAGAAGGGGCAGTGAAGTTTCCTCTCTCCTCTGGTCCATCTTGCCTGCTCTGAGCTGCAAGAACAGGGTGGAAATTCCCTGTCCTTGGCCCACACACACAGCCTGAGGTGTTCACCACCATGCCATGGTCACCACTGTCTCCAGTGGATGCTGAGCCCATGGGTCTGCCTGCAGGACAGAACAAGGAAGACAGGCTGAGACAGCATGGTGGTCCGAACCAGACGGGGTGGTACTGTCCACGCAGTGCTCCTTCCCACTGATGCTCAGTGCAGAGACAGGGCAGCTGCTTATGGCTTATGGTGGCAACAACAGGAACACA
>NW_008608053.1:10061-10442 GCF_000691845.1 Merops nubicus
CATCGCCACAGCCAGCAGCACCCGCTGCACTCCCCATCAGCAGATAGCCCCTGGGCTATGGGGTCCCTTCAGCCCTGCCGGATTCGGGGGGACCTTGGCTGCCCTGGCACAGCACAGCTGCCCATGATTTAGGCATTACAGCTGTCCTGCGAGAGCACAGTGTCACAGCAAAGTCATTCCAGCTCTGCAGCCTGCCCTGCAGAGAGGCAAGACTGCAGCCCCTGGCAACCTACCTCTTGCCAGACACCCTGCTCTACGCTGGAGTTGCATCAGCCCCAGAGCAACTCACCACAGAGTAGCAGCTCGTGCTACAGATCCCCGAGTGAGAGCCAGGCACTGCTGCCATTCCCTACTCTGCACCCAGCCACATGCCCCAGGTGC